>NW_015175539.1:0-9636 GCF_001447785.1 Gekko japonicus | reverse complement strand
GCACCTCTGCACTGCTTTAAAAGAATCTTCTCCAAACAACGGTCGAATCTGCATTTGCATTTTGAAATTAGTTTCATGCTGCTGTGGCGCCGTCTTTCTCTATGCTTGTTTGAATGTTGTTTGGAGAAGATTCTTTTAAAGCAGTGCAGAGGTGCGATGACAGTGGAGCCGCCCTGAAAGGGCAATAAACATATGCGGGACATGCAAAAGTATGCTAGCCTGTTGAGGTGTGAAAACGACACCAGATGTAGACAGCTTTTTTGAAGGAGTCAGAAGGCTGGGACGCCGGTGGGAAAGGCAAATGCAGATTCCGCCAGAGTGTTGGACTCGATGGGCCATTGGCCTGATCCAGGATCGGCTTCTCTTATGTTCTGAGCTTGTTCCAGCCCTCCACAGCAAGGGAGGAGTCTGACATCCCCTTCACAGCCCGTCCCACCACCAGTGGGGCACCAGGTCCAACCAAGCCAAGGTCCTGGCTTGGGCCCAGCTGCCGGCTTTACATCTCAAAGGTCCCAGCCTCCACCTCTGATCAAAGGCACTTGGGTGCCAGGTGTGGGGAAGACCTTTCTCTGCCTGAGATCCTGAAGAACCTTTGCCCATTCAGGTAGACAATACTGAACCAGATAGAAAAAGAGGTGCAGGAGCTCATTAGCATAACTCATTAGCATAACTCATTTGCATATGCCACACACCCCTGACATCACCAGAAGTGTGTCAGAAGGAAACACCCACCACTCAGGCTCCACTGGACTGTTTTGGATTGCTAGCTATTGGGGGGGGGAACGTGCAGATCTGTCCTCACAGAGGAGGGAGAGCTTCTACCTGAATAAAACTTGGTCTTAAAGGTGCCGCAGGACTGTTTTGGACCGGGGGGCCGGGGGGGGGGCTCTGCAGCTTACCTGGCTGCTTCTTGTTCTGACTGAGGGCTGCTGGGAGCAGGGGGTGGGGCTTGTTGCATATGCCCGCCCCCTGGGCTCTTTACTGCTGGAGCTCCGCTCCTGTGCGCTCCTGCAGGAAATGACCCCTGGGTGCATCAAGCACAAAGTCCAGGTGCCTCCACGGCCAGGGAGGGGGCTCTGCAGCTTACCTGGCTGCTTCTTGCTCTGACTGAGGGCTGCTGGGAGCAGGGGGCGGGGCTTGTTGCATGTGCCCGCCCCCTGGGCTCTTTACCGCCGGAGCTCCGCTCCTGTGCACTCCTGCAGGAAATGACCCCTGGATAGACCAATGGGCTGACCCAGTTTAAGGCTGCTTTATTGGTCAAGGGAATAGCTCCTTGGTAGACCACCTGCTTCGTATGCAGACAATTCCAGGCTCATGCCCTAGTGAAAGGGTAGCAGGCATTGGGAAAGAAAGACCCTTCTTATTCCGAGACCCTGGAGAGCTCCTGCCAGCCAAAGAAGACGCTGCAGATCGAGCTGGGCCACTGGTCTGACATCACCTAATTTCCCATTTCCTATCAAAGGGAACATCACCTAATCTCCCATTTCTGTGATCAAAGAAGTATGGTGGCAGGTTTTCCAAAAGACCATAAGAACATAAGAGCCCTGCTGGATCAGACCAGTGGTCCATCTGTTAAGAACATAAGAACATAAGAGAAGCCAATGTTGGATCAGGCCAGTGGCCCATCCAGTCCAACACTCTGTGCCACACAGGGGCCAAAAAGACCAGGTGCCATCAGAGTGCCCACCCGTGGGGCCAGGACACTAGAAACCCTCCCACTGTTGCCCCCCCCCCAAATCACCAAGAATACAGGGCATCCCTTGCCCCAGACCGAGAGTTTCTATCTACACCTTGCAGCTAAGAGCCACTGATGGACCTCTGCTCCATATGCTTATCCAGTTCCCTCTTATAAGAACATAAGAGAAGCCAATGTTGGATCAGGCCAGTGGCCCATCCAGTCCAACAGTCTGTGTCACACAGTGTCCAAAAACACCAGGGGCCATCAGGAGGTCCAGCAGAAGGGCCAGGACACTAGAAGCCCTCCCACTGTTGCCCCCCCCCAAGCACCAAGAATACAGAGCATCCCTTGCCCCAGACTGAGAGTTCCTATCTATACCTTGTGGGTAATAGCCACTGATGGACCTCTGCTCCAGATGTTTATCCAGTTCTCTCTTGAAGCCATCCATGCTGGCATCCTGCATGTTCTGGCATGTTCAGCCGTCCATGTTCTGGCATCCTGTCTCACATTGTGGCCAAGCAGTTCCTCTGGAGGGCCAACAACAGGGCACAGAGGCCAAGGCCTTCCCCTGATGTTGCCTCCTGGCTCTGGGATTCAGAGGTTTAGTGTCTCTGAATGTGGAGGTTTCCTTTAGTCGTCATGGCTAGTAGCCACTGATAGACCTCTCCTCCATGGATGTGTCTGATCTCCTCTTAAAACCATCTGTGCCAGTGGTCATCATCAATGTTCCCTCTAAGCTGTGGGGTCTTGTGAGCAAAAATTCTACTTTGTGAGCTTCTGGCATTAAAGTGGTGAGTGAGCAATTTGGCTACTGCATAAATTAGTTTGCTCTGGAGCCCTCCTTTCTGAGTGAAGACAAAAAGGTGTGAGCTGGAGGCTAAAAAACTGTGAGCTAGCTCACACTAACTCAGCTTAGAGGGAACACTTTACATCCTCTGGCACTAAATTCTACATTTTCATCACGGGTGAAAAGAAATATTTCATTTTCTCCGTCCTGTACCTACTACCCATCAGCTCCACTGGATGTGCGTCTTTTTCTTATAAGCTTTGAATTGTGCTGCTTAAACCAACTGAACATTCAGTGGGTATGCAACAGTTGCCTTCTCCAGATGTTCTCAGATTCCCCCCCCCCTTTTATGCAACCTGCGGGAAAGGCGATAGGAAAAAAAAAGAAATAAGCACATTTCCCCCTCTGTACTGGCAACCACCAGGTCGACTAGAGTCGACCTATCTTTGGAAACATCAGTTAATTCACAAATCAAGAGTCTCTCTTTTGATGGAAGATAATCTTTGACCTCATTCTTCTTTTTATTTGCTTTCTCTTCCTCATGAAATGTTTGGTTTGCAGCTGCAGATAATTAAGCACAACCAGTGTGCGACCCCACCAACAACGGTGTGTGGGATAAAGCGATGCATCCAAAGGGTGGCAGATTGTGGATGTGCCCTTTGAGGGAGGTTAGGCTGATGTTGGAGAGGGGCTGTGGCTCAGTGGAAGAGCCTCTGATTAGCATGCAGAAGGTCCCAGGTTCAATCCCCGGCATCTCCAACTAAAAGGGCCAGGCAGGAGGTGATGGGAAAGACCTCTGCCTGAGACCCTGGAGAGCTGTCAAGAGGGGGCGTGGCTCAGTGGCAGAGCCTCTGCCTGGCATGCAGAAGGTCCCAAGTTCAATCCCCGGCATCTCCAGTTAAAAAGGATCAGGCAGGAGGTGATGGGAAAGACCTCGGCCTGAGACCCTGGAGAGCTGTCAAGAGGGGCTGTGGCTCAGTGGCAGAGCCTCTGCTTGGCATGCAGAAGGTCCCAGGTTCAATCCTCGGCATCTCCGGTTTAAGGATCTGGCAGTAGGTGATGTGAAAAAGGCCTCTGTCTCAGAGCCTGGAGAGCCACTGCCAGTCTGAGTGGACAATACTGGCCTCGATGGACCAAGGGGGGTCTGATTCAGTAGAAGGCAACCTTGTGCGTCTCTGCAGTCTGGTGATCAGTTGTAATTTTGGGAGATCTCCAAATCAAACTGGAAATCAAAACCTCCAGTAAAAAAGGATCAGGGAGTAGGCGATGTGCAGGGGTCATTCCGTAGAAAAAGAGGTGCAGGAGCTCATTTGCATAACCCATTAGCATAACTCATTTGCATATGCCACACCCCCTGACATCACCGGAAGCGTGTCAGAAGGCAACACCCACCGCTCAGGCTCCACCGGACTGTTTTGGATTGCTAGCTATTGGGGGGGTGGCGGGGGACATGCAGCTCTGTCCTTGCAGAGGAGGGAGAGCTTGTACCTGAATACAACTTGGTCTTAAAGTTGCCACTGGACTGTTTGGGGCCGGGGGACCGGAGGGGGGGCTCGCCAGCTTACCTGGCTGCTTCTTGTTCTAACTGAGGGCTGCCAGGAGCAGGGGGTGGGGCTTGTTGCATGTGCCTGCCCCCTGGGCTCTGCTCCTGTGCGCTCCTGCAGGAAATGACCCCTGACGATGTGAAAGATTTCTGCCTGAGAACGTGGAGAGCTTCTGCCGGTCTGAGCAGACAATATGGGCTTTGATGGAGCAAAAGGTCTGATTCAGTATGAGGCAGCTTCATGTGTTCAGTTTGGTGTCGTGGTTAAGTGCACGGACTCTAATCTGGGAGAACCGGGTTTGATTCCCCACTCCTCCCCTTGCACCTGGCTGGATGACCTTGGGCAAGCCGTAGTTCTGATAAGAGCTGTTCTTGAAAAAGAGCCATTTCTGTCAGAGCTCTCTCAGCCCCACCTACCTCCCATGGTGTGGGGAGGGGAAGGGGAAGGAGTTTGTCAGCCGCTCCGATACTCCAAGTGAAGGGCGGGGTATAAATCCAATCTCCTCCTCCTCTTCTTCTTCTTCATGTTGAAAGGGACCCAGTGAGCAATTGCAGTAACGATGAGCATGGGAAGGAGGCAAGCCAAAAGCCATCACTGTTGCCACTAGCTGGGTCCATCTCTGAATAGTCCCGTTGGCACTTGGCTCAGCTTCTTCATGACTTATAAGAATGACGAGCCAATAATCCCCAGATATCAAGGATGGGGGGTGGGGGAGAGATGCTTTATCAATCTCTCTGTCTCTTTCTCCCCTTAGATTGTTGCAGCATTTAGGTTGAGCCAGTTTGGTGCGGTGGTTAAGTGCACTGACTCTAATCTGGGAGAACCGGGTTTGATTCCCCACTCCTCCACTTGCACCTGTCTGGATGACCTTGGGCAAGCCATAGTTCTGATAAGAGCTGTTCTTAAAAAAGAGCAGTTTTTGTCAAGAGCTCTCTCAGCCCCACCTACCTCACAGGGTGTCTGTTGTGGGGAGGGGAAGGGAAAGGAGTTTGTAAGCTGCTCTGAGACTCCTTTGGGTAGTGAAGGGCGGGGTATAAATCCAATCTCCTCCTCCTCCTCTTCTTTTTCTTCCTTCTTCCTCTTCTTCTTCATCCCTTTTTTGCCAGATGGAGGTGTAGAAAAGCTAAATCAACTTTTTGGAACGACTCAGTTCAGGTAGTCCAACGTATCTGTCCTGTTCTGATAATAAGGTCTTGATTCACCGACTTCAGCCTCACCCGGCTTTTTAACAGTCTTCTAGGAGATGCCGAGACATAATTTTCACACCTCTCATAAATCAGTCCGAGAAGGTACTAAAATACAGTCCCTCTTGAAATTTCATACTGAAAACAGGTGGTTTTTAAAATTAGACCAACCTCTTTCTTATTAATATTGTATGCACGTATATTCCAAACGTACCACACCAGCAACTTCTTGCTTCAGTCACAGGTGGCCAGATGTTTGGGGCATACAATTCATGCACTGCCTCATGGGTTCTGTAGTTTACAACTTTGTATATGCAAAGCAGTCCAATGTATTCATTAATGAAGATATCTAGGAGCTTGCAAAGGCAAGGAGAAATCCATTCAGTTTCCCCACAATTTCTGAACACTGTTTCTGGACAACGGGAACGAAAGGTTTAGACTGTATTCCATTTAAGATCGTTTTGGGAGGAACTCTGGCTTGTCATCTCGCTCCCAAGTCAGTAAGTGTGATTCCTACGTAGATCTGTTGAAAGGACAGAAGGGTTTTTGTTTGTTTGCCTCGAAAGTAATGAAACCACAATATTATACCAAATTCTGCTCTTTCCTCTTAAAAATTTTTTTGGCAGTGGCGCACGGTTAGATGGGTCCTTTTCCAGTTGCATAACTTGATGGTTCTCTTGTGTCTGCAGAGAGTTGGAATCGTAATTTAAACAGATGTGCATTGCTCCAGCCCAATTTGCTGAGGATTCTTCTGCCACATCTAAGGAGAAGCGAATGCCTGATATACAGGCAAAAGCTCCCCACCCCACCCCCCAGCCGCCCAAAGAAGGGGAAACAGGAATCTTGTCTGCGCTGCTCTGAAACATTTGCACTAGTCGGGGAATATCAGAATGTTTTACAAAAGGTCTTCCTCAGGTCCTTGCTAAGTGGCAGAAGATCAGAAACTTGCGTTCCTCTGGTATTCCCCCCCCCTTTCATTGTCCGTGGATACCAGAAGCTATTCAAAAACTTGCAGGCTGCTTAATCCTGCCTGGAAAAATTGACACTTTGCAACCTCTGGATACCAGCAAGGATGCGTGTGCCAACAGCTAGGCCAAGCCCTTGAGAGGCTGCGGTGTAATCAGCAAGTTATTTATGTCAAATTCTCTCTTTTATGTTTATCTGATTTTCGCTTGAAAAGAAATGTCTTGTTTTCATTACTTCTTCCTTCATCCTGGGCTGTTTTGACTGTACTCTGGCTCCTAAACCCACAAAATCTCACTTTTTACCAATAAGCTTCCGTGCTACCAGAAAATAGATTTTTGAGCATGGGCGGAGAACGCGCTTGGAACAGATGCCTGTGTTAAGTTGGGAAAGGGGGAATTTATTGTATTGAAATGGTCACCTTTCCACCTAATAAAGGTTTCCCTTGCTCGAAAGGCAGTCGAATCCGACTCTAGGGGTTTCCATTTCCAAGCCGAAGAGCCAGCGCTGTCCAAAGACGTTTCCGTGGTCATGTGGCCGGCAGGACTGGACACCAAGGCACACAGAACGCTGTTACCTTCCCACCGAAGGGGTACTGTAAGGAACAGAGGTTGTAGGACCTAGCCTTGCATGTTCATTATATTCAGCTGTGAGATTTTATTATGGGGGAGAATCGTCCTTGTAAACCTCCCTAATCTTTTTGCAAGCCAGAAGGGTTAATTAGGGAGTTGAATTTTTTATCAGCTGGCGGCCGGACGAGAGAGGAACAGACCTAAGTAGAGGGAGCTACGGTGGCGAGGCACTCTCTCTTTAGGCTTCACAGGGTGGGGCCGGCTATACTCTGGGCTGAAATGATCCAGTTTCTCCTACTTGATATTGGACTGTTTTAAGGAATTGGCCTCACAGAAGTGAGTTATTGTTTTCATTGGTCCTGTTACCTGGCTTTTTATTGTCTGTTTGCCATTGCTTGTTAAGATTGGATGTTTCCTGCTTGTTTACATCCCTTTTACTACAACTAATTTTTTCCAATTAAATCCAGTAGTTTTCTTTCTAAACATGGTCTTCAGAATTTATTTTGCTGAGTGACTGCATTTATCTACATAAGCGAACCCCAAGGTCTTCGGGACCTGACAGGTACCTATTTATCTCCTTGCAATTTCTTGCTTTTGAACTGCTAGGTTGGCAGGAGCTGGGGCCAGAGACGGGAGCTCACTCTGTCATGCGGCACCCGGGTCTCGAACTGCCGAGCCACCGACCTTCCGGTCTGCTGTTCAGCATCTTAACCACTTGAGCCACTGCAGCCCCTTCCACCAAATACAGACCTCCAAAGCGGCTTATAGCAAATATTAATGCATTATATTAATGTAATCTATTGCGATGAAGCAGAAACATGGAGCCAGCAGTTTTAAAAATGCTATTAAAGTTAGGCGTTGGGTGCCATCAACCTGATTTTTTTTAAGTGTGTTACCAGAAAGTTTTTCAAATTAGGTGCCTGGCAAGTGTCACAGCTTCCAAATGGCTCCATTTCTGGTTAGGGCTGCCAACCTCCAGCTGGAGATCTCCTGGAATCAGGGTGAAAAGTACGCGGACGGAGAGTGATTTCAGCAAAGCGTACTTTATTCAGTCAAGAACAAGACACTTTGGCCGGCTCGCAGGCCAGCTTATATTCCCCGAGAAACCGCCACCCAAAACACCCCCCCACTTCCCAATAGGTTATTTACAGTGGCCGAGAGTCCCATAGGCTACTCGGCCAGGAACCTAGCCTCCCGATTGGCGGGGCTAGGATCCTCATACTCCATTGTCTTTAGTCACGATGCTCTACGTTTGTCCCTGGGCAAGTCCGGGCAAGTCCGGACTTGTCAGGGCTTGATACACTACACAGGGGTCACTTCCTGCAGAAGCGCACAGGAGCAGAGCTCCGGCAGTAAAGAGCCCAGGGGGCTGGCACATGCAATAAGCCCCACCCCCTGCTCCCAGCAGCCCTCAATCAGAGCAAGAAGCAGCCAGGTAAGCTGCAGAGCCCGGCCCCCCAGTCCAAAACAGTCCAGTGGCAGCTTTAAGACCAAGTTTTATTCAGGTACAAGCTCTCCCTCCTCTGTGAGGACAGATCTGCACGTCCCCCCCCCCAATAGCTAACAGTCCAAAACAGTCCAGTGGAGCCTGAGTGGTGGGTGTTGCCTTCTGACACACTTCCAGTGATGTCAGGGTGTGTGGCATATGCAAATAAGTTATGCGAATGAGTTATGCGAATGAGCTCCTGCATCTCTTTTTCTACGAAATGAACCCTGCCTGGAATTACAACTGATCTCCAGGGTACAGAGATCAATCCCTCTGGAGAAAATGGCTGCTCTGGAGAGGGGTTTTTTATGGCATTCTACCAGGGTATTCCCAGTAGTCATGTATGGCTGCGAGAGTTGGACTATAAGGAAGGCCGAGCGCCAAAGAATAGATTCGTTTGAACTATGGTGCTGGAGAAGACTCTTGAGAGTTCCTTGGACTGCAAGGAGATCAAATCAGTCCATCCTAAAAGAAATCAACCCTGACTGTTCCCTGGAAGGCCAGATAATGAAACTGAAGCTCAAATACTTTGGCCACCCAATGAGAAGGGAGCACTCCCTGGAGAAGAAGACCCCGATGCTGGGAAAGATTGAAGGTCAAAGAAGACGGGGACGGCAAAGGATGAGATGGTTAGACAGTGTCATCGATGCAACGAACATGAAATTGAGCCAACTTCAGAGGACGGCGGAAGACAGGAGGGCCTGGCGGGAGATGATCCATGGGGTTGCGAAGAGTCGGACTCAACTGTGCGACTGAACAGCAACAACCCTGCTGTGGCCCCTCCTGTCCCTAAGCCCCGCTCTCCCCAGGCGCCACCTCTAAAATCTCCAGGAATTTCCCAACCTGGGGTCGGCAGTCCTATTTCTGGTATTCACCCACTTCACTTTTGAAGGGGTGGGGTGTGTGTGCTCAGAGCAGAACCTCAAGATGGAAGATGTTGTTACAGCTTCCGGGTATATTTACTGCCTGATTTAAAATGTACAGTAGCTCACTGGGCTGTGAAATACCGCTGTCAAAACTTGAGACTGACTTCAGGTCCCGTTTAATCCTTGTCCAAACTGTGCTAGACGTGAAGGGATCAAGTTACCTCCTTCTGGACAGCTGAGTCCACAACCATCTTCTATAAGGACCAGGAACATAAGATGGGTCCGATCGCACGCAGAAGTAGCCGCGCGATAGGCACGAATGCCGGGCGGATTTTAAGGGCTCGATCACACCAGAACATCTGGCAAGCGTCCTGCACCGGTCGGCAGCCCATTGCACTCCGCCGAAGAAGCGGAGTTAAAAAATACCTGGGAAAGTTCAGTAGCAAACAGGCTGCAGACGCAGTTTCCCGTATGATCGCTCCAGCGCGCTCCAATTGCGTCATGGGTCCCTCCAGGGCGGGAGAGGAAAAAGAGCAAAGACTCTCCTACAATAGAC
>NW_015175538.1:52200-53927 GCF_001447785.1 Gekko japonicus | reverse complement strand
ATTAGAATAGAAATCCCTGTCTCCAGTCCTAAATATAAATAAGCCCTGCTGCAAGTTTTATTCTTATAAGGAGTAGCACCATAAGCTTTCAAGCAGGCATAGGTCTTTCATATCACCTACTGCCAAATCCATAACTAAAGATGCTGGGGATTGAACCTGGGACCTTCTGCACGCCAAGCAGATGGTCTCTCACTGAGACACATCCCCTCCCAAAATGCCCTCAAGGCAGTAGTACAGAGATTAGTTCTCTTATGAATCCTAGCATAAAAAACCATGCCAGCAACAGTGGATGGAGGAAGGGAGGAAGGAAGGATGAGATTCGATTTATACCCTGCCCTTCACTCCCATCTCAGAATGGTTGACAAACTCCTTTACCTTCCCCTCCCCACAACAGACACCTTGCTAGGTAAGTTTTGCCCCCCGTAGGGGATTTTTTTAATTTGCATTTTCTAAAAACTACAACGAAAACTATAGGTTGGGGGGGAATACTAATACCCTAATGCTACAACTATGGGAAATGGGGAAAGGACAAACAACTACTCGATGGGGGAAGGAAGCTACCATTCTAAAATAATTCATCTACTGTATTTGGGGGAATGGACAAGACTAATACATGTCACGATCTAGTTAACTTGAAGTAAAGCTTATTAACCTAGTATTACAAATTTCGTATAAACGTTGGTGTTACTTTAAGAATACACATTTAATAGCTTAGCACAAATACTGCCTTTAAAACTGTTGTCTTAGTTCTAGAGTCTTTTCTTCTTGCGTTTCTTCGTTTTCTGGAGTTTGGGGCGGCTGCTCCTTTCTCCGATTCCAACGACTCTGATGAGGTGGAACTAGTGCTTGTTGAATCCTGTGAGTAGGATTCTTCTTCTTCCTCCTGATCCAGTTTTAAGTTCTTTTCTTTCTTCTTATATTTTGAGTTGAACATTTGATCCATAAATTTTTCCGCTTTTGGAACAGAGTCAATTTTATATTTTTTATCCTGGTAACTGAAGCTCAGCCCTTCTGGGAACAGCCATCTGTATGGTATTCCCTTTTTTTTTTTTGCAGAGTGAGAGTAAGCATCCTGTAGAGTTTCCTCCGTTTTCTGACTTTGAAGGGGATGTCCTTCAAAATTTTACCTCTTCATTCTTGATTTTTAAGGATTTTCCCATTGTTGATTTTAACACCAGTTCTCTGGTAGATCATTTTGTGAATTTTAGATAAATTTCCCCTGGGAGTTTATTTTTCTTTATAAAATACGGATAAGTCCTATAAGCCACGTCCATCTCTTTCAATAAGTCTTCTTGTTTGTAATCCATTAATGGGGCCAAGGCATCCACCAAAAGTTCTTTTAAATCCTCGTTCTTCTCTTCAGGGATCCCATGGAAACGTAGAACATACATAGATCTTTCCAGTTGGAGGTGTATTAGTTGCGTTTTGTCGAAGGATCTTTCCTTCTCTGCTTCATCTACTCTTTTATTAAGGCTCTCAGTCTGTTTTTCCATTTTTTTTCAACGTTTTCTCGGTTGCTGAGGTTCTTTTATCCATTTGATTCAATTGTTTTTGAACATTGTCCAGTTTGGTGTTGAGGTTAGTCATCTGGTCCATTAGGGGGCTCAGTGCATTAGCTAACAGTGAAGAGAAGTCTGTAGTTACTTCCTGGTTCTGGGAGGGAGTCGTTGGTATGTTATTTCCGGTCACCAGTTTTTTCTCCAGCGCCCACCTTCCTCTCCCAGCCA
>NW_015175538.1:19163-47084 GCF_001447785.1 Gekko japonicus | reverse complement strand
TTTTAAGTTCTTTTCTTTCTTCTTATATTTTGAGTTGAACATTTGATCCATAATTTTTTCCGCTTTTGGAACAGTCAATTTTATTTTTTTTTATCCTGGTAACTGAAGCTCAGCCCTTCTGGGAATAGCCATCTGTATGGTATTCCCTTTTTTGCAGAGTGAGAGTAAGCATCCTGTAGAGTTTCCTCCGTTTTCTGACTTTGAAGGGGATGTCCTTCAAAATTTTTATGTCTTCATACTTGATTTTTAAGGATTTTCCCATTGTTTTTTTAAATTTCCCCTGGGAGTTTATTTTTCTTTATAAAATACGGATAAGTCCTATAAGCCACATCCATCTCTTTCAATAAGTCTTCTTGTTTGTAATCCATTAATGGGGCCAAGGCATCCGCCAAAAGTTCTTTTAAATCCTTGTTCTTCTTTTCAGGGATCCCATGGAAACGTAGAACATACATGGATCTTTCCAGCTGGAGCTGTATTAGTTGCATTTTGTCGAAGGATCTTTCCTTCTCTGCTTCATCTACTCTTTTATTAATGCTCTCAGTCTGTTTTTCCATTTTTTTCAACGTTTTCTTGGTTGCTGAGGTTCTTTTATCCATTTGATTCAATTGTTTTTGAACATTGTCCAGTTTGGTGTTGAGGTTAGTCATCTGGTCCATTAGGGGGCACAGTGCATTTGCTAACAGTGAAGAGAAGTCTGTAGTTACTTCCTGGTTTTGGGAGGGAGTCGTTGGTATGTTATTTCCGGTCACCAGTTTTTTCTCCTGCGCCCACCTTCCTCTCCCAGCCATAATATCAACAAGAAGTAAGTTTTCCAAAACAGGACAAAAGTTGCACGATTTAAATCCGCTTTGTATATCTTAGCAGTTTTTGCATTCGCTTAAGTTCTTATGCGCTTGTTTTAGCTCAAAGTCTTTTTATTGCCGATTTAAAACTGCTTTAAAGATTTATTCAAAAGGAGGGGGTGGTGGTGCTTGGATCCCTCTCCCCCCACGCTTCAAACTTAGGGGCTTACAGTTACTACCAAGGTCCTATTTGCTTTTTCACCTGAACGTTGCTTAACTCAGTTTGGAGCCCTGGAAATCTTTAGAAGCATTTTAAAATTTTGATTGTGGCCGCTTGCTCCGGCAGTTGTCTCTAGGCGCCATACTGGCTCCATGGCGACAGGACCTTTCAGGGAAAAGGTGAGCCTCAATTCCTTGGCTGTCGCCTTGGAAGAGGCTCTCCTCAGCTCCCCAGGCTGGAGGACTCCTACAGAGACCCCGGGGAGGTCTGGGACGAACTTGGACATCTCCCGTCAGCTGGGTCTCGGCACGTCCCCATCAGAGTGAAGCGGGACGCGTCCGAGCGGCAAAACATTTAACTCGGAAGTCCACGAGCATCTTTCATACAACAGGATCTGTAACCCAAGTCCTCTTCACTGTGTGCTGTTCGTAATGACATGCACCTTCCCACCTCACCCACTCAAGTATTTAAGGCGAGGCCCGCCATTGCTGCCGGGCCCATTGATGATGATAATGCCTCTTTTGGCCCTCTGCCGGGCCCGCTGCTGCCTCTTCAGGCCCGCTGGTGGGCCTGCCGCCACTGAGATTCTGGATCTTCGTGCCTAGGCCTCGAGGTAGGCCCAAGCAGCTTATCCCTTGTGCTCCGTACTCTTTCTTAGCCAAGCACATTGGAGCAACTGTCATTATGTGGGTGCGGAGCTCAGCCGTTTATCCAGGCCAGCTCCGCCCCCTGCCTATGTCACAATGCCAGGCGTCGTGGCTCTGTTGCTGCCCAGCTTCCTCAGGGTGGCAAAGCATCCTCAGCGACCAACAGTGTTGCCAGGTTGCTGGAAGCTTAGATGTCTGCACTGGTCCTATGGTTTCTTGACTACCAGATTTGCCTTGACTCTGACACATCCCGAATATAGAAGGAGGCAAGGAAAATTACTACTAAAATGTAGAAGTCTGCCCCTTAACCTTTCCTTACTCTAGTCTCAAGTGCTTACTGATATAGAAAGTCAATTTGTGCAATCTTACCAGTGAGACAGTAGATTAATTACTGCTATAATAGCCACACTGGCTATTGAGTGTCTGAGGAATACATCAGAGATTCAATTCTGCCCCAATATCTTGGGAAATGAAAGTAATATTACTTTCTATTTCATTAATCTTATTGCTCATAGAAGGCAGTTATGACAGAAGTTGCAAACATTGATGTGAAAAGATATGGAGTATTATTTAATCACTGTGAAGTTTGTAGTTTGCTGAAGTCAGTCCGAACTAGTGATTTTAGCTAATGGAGGATCAGGTCCTTGCAGGTTAAGTTGAATTGTCTTCTGGTCTAGACAGAGAACCAGCTGCTCAAGGCAATATTTAAGTGTGTAAATTTTTAAGTTAATTTCCTTCATGAGGTTACTGCTGTCTAAGCAACACTAAGTACCCATAACCTACTTTAATACAGTGTGTAATAGGATTTTGATCAAGGCAGGCGGTGGGCTACAGTAAATACTTTTGTGGGGAAGAAATTACAGTGAATTGTAAAAGTCTGCTATGTTTGTAAAAATACACATTTGGAGACTTGTTAATGGTGCTTTTGATACTATGGTATTGTAGAAGACTATGGGATAATAATCTATTAAGAATCTATGTAGAAAATATCCACTTTCTCATTATGAGAAGCGCAATGGTACATGTGAATGCTGCTTCTTCCACACAACTCAATATGCCATACACTCTTTTTCATTCCATAGTATACCTTCTTTGGTCAGAAACATCATCAAAATGTTAAGTTTGAAATAAAAAATAACTTCTTGATCAGGGGTTCCAACCTTTTTAAGCCTGTGGGCACCTTTGGAATTGTGACACATGGTGGTGGGCACATCTATAAAATGGCTGCCACAGGAGGTGGAGTCAACAACAAAATGCAGGGAGTGAGGTTATGCATAACTTCAACATTTCAGGCAGAAGCTCTAGAGTATACACTTGATTTTTCTTTATGCATTGAGTAATTCTTGTGTTACATTCAGTGCATGTACAACTTAACTAGTGATTTAAAGCACACACTTATCTAAGTATTGGTCCCCAGTTTCACTTCTACGCTGAACACATATTGGCTCTTTCTTGCAAAAAAGGGATGTATAAATGTACATTTAGGATTTATGTGCATTCACTGTAACATCTGAATAGTAGTTTCTCTAACAACTACTTGTCCTTCCTTATCAAAACCCACTTTACAAACTAGAGTTTTGAGAATAAAATACACTTCCCAGATTTTAATGGTCCAGTTCTACTAAACGCCAATCTGTCACAAAAATTTAGCAGCCAATTGGGCTGGCAACACTCAGATAAAACATCCATTCCAGTGCAGTAACTTCTCTTCTTTATTCCAGTTCTTGTAGTGTCTCTAGAGATAACCTACTTCATATCTGGACTGCTTTTTGTTTTGGTTGTGGAAGAATGGGTTTGGGATTATGCTATCACTGTTACAGCTATTCACATCGCCATCACAACAGCTGGTACGTACACACTTTAGTAAATATATTTATAGCAAAAGAAGGTTTGTTGCTTTAGGTGGCAACCAGTTCTTTTTTTTAAAGAATATCATCAGATTTATCAGGGCTACTAAGGCTACTCAGGTAGCCAACTTTTTTACTGGATTTGTTTCCCCCCACTTTGAACTATGGCACTAAGTAAGGAAAGGTTTTCCCATCACTTTATTTTCATGCCCATTTCCATGTCTATTTCCATGCCAGGAAAAAGACCTTATATTTAATCTTATTTTATTTAAGCATGTCTATCCTGCTTTTCTCCCACAGTGGGGACTCAAAGTGGCTTACAAAAGAAAAAAAATGCAATTTACACATGTATGCATTGTATATAAACACTCACAAACAAGACAGTACAATCCAACATCCTGGGCTGGTGTTGGTTCTTCAAGCTCAGCTGACATAGGGCCACAAGCTGCAAGCATTATTTCATCATATCCATAGTATAGTACATTGCACTAGCCTATTCAAGGCACAGGAAGACGAACAGTTATAAAAGTTGGTCAGAGGGGACTATTTATGCCAAGCCGACAAGAAACCCCTACTAACTCCACTAACCATTCAGCTGTGCTGGATGATAAAACCAACTCTTATCTTACCCAAGTACGCTGGCCTGTGGTTCTCCTGTGACCAAGTGTTCTGCTGATTCCAGCAGGTGGGATGGAAAGATGGGAGATGGAGCTGGGCAGCAGCAACATGGAAGAATTATATGCTGCATGCTACCTCCACTGTGGGTAATGAAGAGGTTGGACTGCGCTGTGGCAATCCTATGACTGTGTGGCTCTGGATACTCGCTTTTTTGAACAGAGAATCTGTTCATCCATTTAGAGAGTTTACAATCTGATTCTCAAAGCTTTCAGATCAGGCGTTACCCTAAAGAATGAATGGTATGAAGTGCTTGCCACCAAGCCATATACTGTCAATATATGCATGGTTCAGCATTATAGTTGGTATATATTAATTCTATCACAAATGATCAGTGAAGTTTGTGTGGAATGAATATTTCCACATGCAATCGTAATGTGTAATCTTTTTTCCCTTTAAACCTCAGAACATTTTCAGCCATGAGGTTTAAATTGCATTTGAGCCTCTCATTAAAGTGGAAGAAAGGTATTTGTCATGAGAATAAGCATTCTGTCTAATGCTTATTCCCTCAAGAAACCGACTGAAATGAACAAAACAAACCATTCTAAGCCTCCACATGTGTGAGTTGTAGTTCAAATGTTAAAGCACAAGTTACACTCCAAACTGAGGAGCAGAATTGTACTTGTTCTGTTTGATAAATTTCAGTGCCCTATCTTCTAACTTCCTTTTCCTTGTTTTTCTTAAAAGGAGCTTCATCTGCAGCTTTTGTCTGGAACAGCTGCTGATCCACCCATGCTGGTTAGAGCATCATCCTAGAGATGTATAGGAAATATATTTAACTGAATTTCTGCTAGCTGACATCTTCCATTCTCAGGGTCTAGTTGAAAATATTAACAGTGCCTTAATTGCTGTATCTATCATGAACAATATTTATCCTAGAACATAAGGTTTTTAAAATTAACACTATAAATTGACATTGACACTGACAGCCGATCTGGTATACTGGTTAGAGAGTTGGACTAGGAACTTGGGAGACCTAGGTTTGAATCCCCACTCTGCTGTGGTAGCTGACTGGGTGCCCTTGGGCCAGTCACACTCTCCAGCCTAATCTACCTCATTGGGTTGTTGTGCAGATGAAAAGGAGGCGAGGAGAGCAATGTAAGCCACTTTAGGTCCCCATTGGGTAGAAAGGCAGACGATAAATGAAGTAAAATAGAAACATTAAAGTAAAATAAATCTTCCTCAAGTCAATAACAGTATGTTTGAGATTGATCAAGTACAGTCAATTTTTTAAAAATGGATACATTTTCAGTGTTTATACCTCACTAGAAATAATGCCCATTGCGGAAATAAATACAACGGGATCTAGAAAGAGGCTCTGGGAGAGTGCTCTGGCTTTGGGCAAACAGTGTCAGTTTCCTGTGGCGACCTCAGCAGGGTTTAATGACAGAGTCCACTGTTTTCTCCAGAGGGACTGATCTCTGCTACCTGAAGAGCATTTGTATGTTTGAGTTATCTGTAGCCCTCACCTGGAGAGTGGTAACCATTGTTACCCATTCTCCTCTCCCCTATGAGGTATGTTATGCAACTGAAAATTCCAACTGCCTTGCGGGGGGGGGAGTTTGAGGTGTGGAATGGACTGAAGTCCAATCAGCTTCCATATGCAAAAGACCAGGTTGTCACAGCAGTTGTGGCGTGGGCGGGACCCGGGCTTTGCCTTCTGATTGGTGGCGATATATGCTGAGGAGCAGTGCCATCAGCCATACACTAAGGGAGTGCATTTTAGAATTAGAAATTTGGCACCCACTATTCAATTATATATAAGGAGAGATTTGAGATCCAGTATGGGCAAATTAAAATAGAAGGATCACAGCCATGTGGAACTACAGTATTTTTGATGATGTTGCTGTGAGCAAACAAACAAAATAGAAACAAATTCCGAAAGAGCCCAAAGGAATTCAGCTCATCTCTTTGTGGGAGGGTAAGAAGCCGTTGCTGCTTTTAACCTCATTGTTGAAAATGTACATGTATCTGTCCCCCTGCACCCACATGTAAAAGCAGGTTGGGAGGGCAATTGTAATGGGAAAACTCATATGAGGAAATCCAAATAGCTCCTCCTCTAGGATTGTCAATGTCCCGATGGGTCCTGAAGATCTCCCAGAATTACAACTGGTCTACAGACTACAGAGATCAGTTCCCCTGGAGGGTGGACTCTATGGCCCAATCTGCATCTAGCATTTGCTTACCAAACTCACGCTGGAACAGAAATTCCTGTCTACATTGCATGCCGCTTTCACTTTGATTGATTGTCGGATTTTATGGCGGTGTCCAGACTGCATGCCACTTTGGTCGAATCTGCATTTGCATTTTTAAATCAGTTTCATGCTGCTGTGACGTGGTCTTTCTCTATACTTGTTTGAATGTTGTTTGAAGAAGATTATTTTAAAGCAGTGCAGAGGTGCAATGACAGTGGAGCCACCACGAAAGGGCAATAAACATATGCGGGCGTGCAAAAGTATGCTAGCACTGTTGAGGTGTGAAAACAAAACCAAATGTAGACAGCTTTTTTGAAGATGGAGTCAGAAGGCTGGGACACCAGTGGGAAAGACAAATGCAGATTCGACCTTTCACTTCGTTTGATATCTCGGTTTTATGGTAGCGTCTTGCATGGATTTATGGCCATTCAGGGGTGACTCTGCAGTCAGTATGGCATTGGCCCGGGGTATTTGAATGTGGTTTTGAGCCGCATCTTTTTCTGTTCCAGTATGGGTTTGGTAAAACAGCGGAGCAAATGCTAGATGCAGATTGTGCAAAGGAAGTTCTATCCACATGCTGGAACCACTGAACCACCCCCATTACTCTCAGAGTAAAAAAATTGCTTCCAGGTTTACTTTCATTATCCTGAGGAGACATGGTATCTCACATCTTTGTCATATCAGGCCCTAAGGAATTTATGGGTGTATGCCTGTGTACAGGAACTGTATCAGAGCATTAGAGGTTTCCATAAATGCTGAGTACAATTTCCCAGGCTCTCCTATCCTCCACTCCCAGACACAATCGTTTCTCCATCTGAAGACTGTGAGCTGGACTTGTATATACTGCACACCTAAGGCACACCTGAGTTCTCCAAGCAGTTACAAATATTCTCACAGAAGTCTGCGTAGTGCTCAGGCTGGATCAGGGAATAAATATTTAATTTTCTCCAGGATTATATTTTTGATGATATATCTGCACAAAAATTAAGGCGGTGATATGATTATACATGACTGCATTTAAAGACTTACTGTTCACCAACATTACAAATACTGACTATCTTCTAGAGACAAAAGACTATCTGCTCTTTATTTTGAATACTGTTTAATATAGTAGGTTTCCGCCCCATTGTGCCATTAATCCCAAGGTTAACTCTTTCTTTTTGTAGTGAAGTCTGAATTCCCTATGACATTGCACTGGTGGGCTGCTTTAGGTATGGTATAAATATTTTTCATATGTTTATATTTCAAAATAGAATACCTGTAATACCAGGAGTTATTAAACACCACTCTATCTCCAAGCATTTTTAAAATAACAAGACTGGTGCAAATCAAATGCTAAAATCTGCCACATCATCTCCTATTATCATGAGCATGGTTGTTGACTTAAAAGTCACACAAATCTATGGGCCCAATAACCAGAACATATGCACTCCGAAGTTCTTCAGTTTCAGTGGAGTTTCTAAATAAATGTGCTTAAAATTGTAGCCTTTGTGCACAGTCCACCATGAAGTTCACCTGTACAAGGCCCACTGAAATGAAAGAGATGTGTGTAGGAGTACTAGGACAGCTCTGGTGTAGTTCCATTGTATCAGGGCTTGGTGAATTTCTAAGGGCATCCTGCTAAAATGAAAGACCAGAACAACGGTTTGAATGGGACTGGATGGCTTTAATTCAGTTTGATTCGTACTTTTTAAAGCCAAAAATGTTTCACAAGGAACCACAGGATACATGTTTTAAATCTTGTCATTGGCCCAATCTTGCAGACTGGACAGGAGAAACAATTGTGCTGTAATCAAGGACAACCTAGAAAAGATACTATCCTGTTTCTCCTGAAATGAAAGACACCCATACTCGAAATTCAGTTAAAATTGATAATGTATAATACCAGCAAATAGATTTTAAATTCTTATACTTGAAGACTTTCTGTTTTCTCTAATGCCTCCTGTGAACTTCAACTTCTCTTTGGCATACAACTCTTATACTTCAGGAACTGCTTTGAGTGGGGAGTTGACAATGCTCTCCATAAACTTAAAAGTTGGCACAGTTCAGAATCCTTTCCTCACAGGCCTTGACCTTCCATACTAGCCTGGCCTAACATATGCAAGTTTGCTGCATCCCTATCAGTCAGCTTCTCTTAGATATGCTGACTCAGCTAAACGCATACAACTCCAGACCTTTCCCTCTTCCAGTAATCCCTAAACTGCTTGCTGTTAGGCAGATTTTTTGTTTTTATGCCTAGATCTTGTTAAAGGTACAGCTGCAGTTAGCCATCTGAAAAGGTGGCATCCTCATGGTCTATGATTTTTACATGGTGTTATCTTTAAAACTAGCAACTACTGAGAAAGAAATTCAAGCACTATGGACCCCATGTGGGGACTGTTTTTAATAGAGTGAAGATGGATTTACACAAACATTCCTTGTTGCCCAAAGATGAATTTTCCATGTCATAAATATATAGGGTTGCCAGCCTCCAGGTGGGGCCTGGAGATCTCCCGCTTTTGCAACTGCTCTCCAGCTGACAGAGATCAGCTCCCCTGGAGAAAACGGCTGCTTTGGAGGGTGGACTCTATGGCATTGTACCATGATGAGGCCCCTCCCTCCAAACCCCGCCCCCTCCTAGCTCCACCCCCAAAGTCTCCAGGTATTTTCCAACCCAGACCTGGCAACCCTATAAATATATTTGTCACTAGCTACAATTCCCAGAATTCCTTGGAAAGAGGGAGACATTTGAATGGGATGTATGTGGATATGCTCAGATTTTTTGTTGTTGTTATTTATCCTCACCTTGAAGGCCCTGGATTGGGTGGCAGGGCAGGATGACAATATTTTATGGTTCAGCATATCCTATTTCTGTATTTGGGAAGACTCAGCTATGGCATAACTGACAATGGAATAGCTGACAAGAATATATCTTACTCTAATTTCATCAGTAGACACTAAAAGGGGGAAAACATTTATAAAATAGGAGTGGGGGGATTAGAAGTGTAATGTATGTCTCATCCTATACAGCAAAATTTTGGTTTAAACCCTGGCTAGCAGTTCTTTAATACTGACATAGAATATTCTTATATATCCTTTTAGGTTCTGGCCTAATTTCAATGATTTGTGTTGGACAAAGCTTGGCGTACTACCTGTTCAAAGACAATTTTATTTACCCAGTTCTGGATTATTTCTGAAGTATCTCCATTACGCCTTCCCTGAATTCTATATTCATATTTTAAAATGTATTTTTAATTGTGGGTTATTTTCAGCATGCAGTTTTCAGTCGGTCAGAATTACAGACATTTTAAACAAGCATTTTGCTTTTTACATCTTTTGAGAGATGGGGGGGATTTAATGTTTACAAATCCATGTTAAAACATTTTAGCTCTCTATCTTCTTTAGTCAAATCTCACTCTAAAGCAAAAAAGGAATTGTAGCATTTCGTTCAGATTTTAACAGTAATGAACTGGAGACTTTCAAAAAATGTTGTCATAAACTTGATTTTATTTTTCATCATCAGAAGATTTTTATAACGTATGAAAACAAAGCTTCATACATCGCTAACAATGGCTTACATGGTATTCTGTTTGGGTAGCAAATTTTAGTGGTGTGGGCAAGACATTTGTGAAAAGAATTGATGAAAAGGAAAAAAACAGAAATGCGTTCAAGCTAAAGTCAATCACATATTAACTGGGAGAAATGCTTAACTTTCATAACATGCTTACTTTTCATAAGATAAGAAATTTCTAGCATAAGCAGGGACACTTTGAACACATTTTGTGGATACCCAGAAGAAAAGATCTATAACTCCAGAATATACCATAGTCAGTTTAAGATAACAGTGAGCAGCCTATTATGTACTTTTTGTTTCTTTAACATGGCTTTGACCTAAATGGATTTTATAGTGCCTTTATAAGATTTGTAATATTTACATGTTTAATATAAACTTAATTCAGACTTTCCGCAGAGCCAAATTTACCATGAATGTCATATCCCTGTTCTATGTTATAGAGATGCTAATGACTCCTTTTCAGAGAGAGATTTACCTGGAATATGGACCAAGATGGATAATGGGAAATTATCAATTCCTCAGCATTTTTGAGTTATAACGTTGTATAGTATCTAGCACCTTTGGAACATTCTGGATTCTACCATTTGAAAACATGAAATGTTTATTAAAGGATTCCAAATTCATAATAATGCTGGATTTTTCTTCATTTTATAACAACCTAATGAAGAGTGAAGCTTCACTGAAGAGTGAAGCTTAAACTGCTGTATTTTTCTTCATTTTATAACAACCTAATGATATTGAACTCACTTCAGAATAAACTGAAGAGTGAAGCTTAAACTGCTGCTATTTCACACAGGACATTATCTGCAAGTTTTAAAAATACAGTTTTTACAGAAAGAGGTGTTTCCTTAGTAGATACTGTAATGTGCGTTCAGGAACCATATAATACAGAAAAGGAACAAATAGCTCTGCCGATGTTTATAAAGTAAAGAACATGAAGTCTTGCCCATTTACCACTTCAAGCAGAAGAGAAAGTAGCATGGGCTTTAGTGATTTTATAACAACGTAAGTAGAACCTGCTGGATCAGACCAGTGGTCCATCTGGTCCACTATAGTGTTTCATACTGCAGCCAACTAGTTGACTTGGAGGGCTAAACAAGCAAAGCACAGGGTGTAGGAATGCCAGCCTCCAGGCGGGACCTGGGGATCTGCTGGAATTACACCTCCTCTCCAAACTACAGAGATCAGTTCTCCAGGAGAAAATGGATACTTTGGAAGGTGGGCTTTATAGCATTGTACCCTGCTGAGGTCCCTGTCCTCCTCAGGCTTCACCCCAAAATCTCCAGAAATCTCCCAACCTGGATCCAGCAACTCTATCCCCCATCCCCTGCAGGTGGCCGGGGGGACCTGGCAACCCTAGGCCTGAGGCCCTCCCTTGCTGCTGCTCCCAGCACTGGTATTCAGAGGTTTGCTGTTAAGGACACAAGCAGTGAATGTAACCTGTCTTCTTGTAGTTACATTTAGAGAAATTGATTGATCTTGAGGTAATTATTTTCTCTGAAGAAGAAGAAGAAGAAGAGATTGGATTTATACCCCACCCTTCACTTGGAGTCTCAGAGCGGCTTACAAACTCCTTTCCCTTCCCCTCCCCACAACAGACACCCTGTGAGGTGGGTGGGGCTGAGAGAACTCTGACACAAACTGCTCTTTTTCAAGGACAGCTGTGCCGGAGCTTGTGACTGACCCAAGGTCACATCAGCAGGTGCAAGTGGAGGAGTGGGGAATCAAACCCGGTTCTCCCAGATTAGAGTCTGCACACTTAACCACTACACCAAACTGGCTCTGAAGCAGAACAGTGCCTGAAATGAATGAATATAAAATGTATATTTCCATGATTGTCGCAAACAAAACAAGGATCCCTAGCGTGTAATAGTAGAAAACAGCAGAAAAATGCCAAGAGAAGATTAAATGCACTTTAAATGTCTGAGTATAAGATATATTAAGTAAGTGTTTAAATTACAATTAAATGTCTATAATGAGTTGGTGGTCCACAACTCACAACAAATACAGTATTCCCAAATATAATCATATGTGCTCATGGCATATCATACATCAACACTAAGATACAAATCAACATAACAGTTTGCGCTCACAGGCATTGATAACAAGGCATGCACATAAAT
The DNA here is from genome assembly GCF_001447785.1 of Gekko japonicus. NCBI lineage: Eukaryota > Metazoa > Chordata > Lepidosauria > Squamata > Gekkonidae > Gekko > Gekko japonicus. The sequence continues at coordinate 35,042 of NW_015175538.1, read as the reverse complement.
CCAACCGGTCTATTCTCCTTGCTTAAATGCAATAAAAGTGTCCAAAGACCTCCTGCAGTCATAAATCAAGCAGAGGATGACCAGTGAAAAATCTCCTATAGCTGAACAACACCTTTCCTGGGTATATGGACGTTTCAATTTCTCTTCTTCTGGATAAGAGCTGAATAATGGAACTGTAAGTAATCATATAACATGCAATCTATGCAATACCTCTAATATTCAAGAAAATTAACAGAAAATGACAATATACTTACCCTGATTTCAAAGAGAATTACATAGACTACTAGTTCTTTCAGTTATATTGAATCCCAGGGTTTTCACAAACAGTAGCATCACCATCCCACATAAAAGTACACTAGCTAATGGATTACAGGTGTATCATTTGTAAAGTAACAGTAACATAAAGATGAGCAATTCAAATAAAGGCAGAATAATGCAGGCTCTGATATATTCCAAATGAAGCATAGGTCTTAAGATCATAAATATAACGGGTCTCCTTTCATAAAAGAATTTGAGTAATATTTTGGATGACATGAGGTCTATTATGGTACACAAAAATCACAAAACATTTCATTTCCTCTGCAGAATGACCGACCTTAATATAATGCTCTGTCATTGGTGCTTGAACAATTTTATGATGTACCCTTGAGCACTGCTCAAGGACACGTGTCCTAATAGAACATGTGGACATGCATACATATTGTAATCCATAGGGGCAAATAGAGATGTATACAATATTTTTAGATGAACATGTTGCAAAAAAGGGGCATTTGATTTTTATATTCTTAGTAGGATTTTCGAATACATCACCATCCAACATAAATTTGTATGCTGCACATCTCTTGCATTTATGGAAACCTCTAATGCAATTTATATCTCCTCCTGATTTATTTACTAAAATGTCCCTCCTGAAGCCAGTATCTGTAGGCTTGCTTGCTACAACCAGGCAGATATGAGACTATATGCCAATTTTTATATATAATGTGTTTGATATTGTTAGTCAAATAGGAATATTGAAAGGCACAAGACATATTACTACAAACCAGTTTCTCCCTATATTGTAAAAGTTGCTTTCTCTCCACCTGGCCAGCTCTACTTCTAGCATTATTTATAACAGATTCTGTTTAAATTGCTTTTCTAAAACTCATGCCTCCATTCTATAATCATGTACACAAGATGAATTCCTTTTTGCTCTTAAAAATTGGCCATATCGCAAATTGGACCTTAAATGATATGGGTGGTAAGAACCAAAAATTAATATAAATTTTTATCAGTTAATGGTAAGTTTTGACTGCCAGTTTATTTTTTAAAATTTACATATACCAGTGTGTCAAGAAAATTAATGGTGTGATTATTATAATGAATGTCAAATTTTATAAGTTGATGTAAAGTATTAGTCCATTTGAAAAAAGAATCCACCAAATTGGAATCTGTAAACAAAATTAAAATGTCATTTATAAACCGTTGCAACTGGTGATCCAAAAATTGAGCTAAAGGCTCTAGAACTGGGCCCACACTAGAGATTACAGGGCAACCAGGGGGTGGGTTTATGTATTTTTGGCAATGCGTAAAATTCAGGGACTCTAGGATATTCTACTGTAAGAAATTTATAAGTTGATTCGTTAATATAATTCATATTGAAAGCTTCCATAACTGTAACTCTTATTAGCCTTTGGATATGCATAGTTGGGTCTTGATTTAAAGGTGTATGTTCCCTCCATGGTCCATGACTACAATACCTCAGCTCTTGTCTGCAGCAAGAGTAAACAAGGCTTGTTTTTCAGCCATGGTCAAATTATGTCCCTTAAAATGTTGCCTAGTTTCCACATCCTCTATCCCTTTAAGTACAAGTGTTTCAAAGACCTGTATAGATGGTTCAGGCTGAGATTAAAGGTGGATTTTGCTCTGAATTTTTCATATGTATACTATTACTATCATCTCCAAAGAAAACCCTAAGTTTGAGTTGTCTAATTAATAAGAAAAAGTATTTTCTAGTAAGAAATTGATCATATTTAGAAGTGGGTGCAAAACTTAAACCCCTATTTAGTACCTGCATTTCCAAATCTGTGAGACTTCTGAAGGATAAGTTTACCACTAAGTTTGGCATCTCTTCCGACATACAAAATACCATTTGTTTTGATCTTTGTTTCTCAATCCATAACCTCTTCCTAAAAAAAATAAGAGGAAGAGGAAGGTGCTCCTGATCTACCTGCCCAATTTTGGCCATTTTCTTGTTCAATATCAGAGATAGGTTCTGTTTCTGAATCTGAGGTGCTTAAGTCAGACCGAGATACCTGTTTCTTTCTACTAAAGTTGGAGCAATTCCATCTGTATATTCTCACAATCCTGAATGTCACAATTAAATTTTTTAGTCTTAGTTTTCTTGATCATCTTTTCCAATTCCTTAATATCATTTTAACAGACCCAATTTAATATCAAAGGTTTCAATAATTTCAAAATTATTTTTGTTTTTGTTCCAATTGTGTTATTTCTGAATCCAAACTAGTTGTGTCCTCCAATGATTTTTCGATATGAGTCTAGTGCATATTTATTTAGTATGGCAATTCACTTCTTCTTAAAGTCCTCAGACTCAACAAATAAGGTAGGTGCTTTTTGTCCAATATGCACACTCTCATAGGCTATCATCTATAATATTGCTGTAAAGATCTTCAAGTCTGTCCATCCACTTTCTCCTCTTGAACCATGTAACCGACATAGGTGGAAGAGGCACCACCAGAAAACTGAAAGGAAGGGGAAAGAAATAGACTGTTTAGATAACTGGAAACTTTTCAAATGGGAAGGGTTCTCCCTGGAAACTGAAAGGGGAATGTAATTGTTTTTCCTGACTTTAGGGAACCATTAATGAGTTGTGACATCTACAGATATCCAGATCTCAGACTTATTTACGTGCCTAGCAACCGATGCACTTCACACTAAGGAAAGAGGCAAATATGACCATTCATAGGAAGCAAGAATTTCAGAATAAATGTGAGCATACAGAACAGGGCAACAGCTACCAAAGCTATTCCATATACATTCCAAATTGTTGCAGCATCTAAATGAAAATAAAAAGGCAATTGATGCATAGGACATCTGTATGCAAATCAGAATGTACATAAAACTCAGAAGCATATTTGTGTGATACTGAGACTAAAATCACATATGCCTAAAGCAAATATCAGATTAGGCCAAGGTAAGAATGATTTTACTTGTGTTTAAGTGTTGAATCTATGATAATTGATACATATTGCCTTTTTTGGGAATAATTGTGAGATTGCTTGGTTCAGATCTTAATGGTGACCTGAACAGCTTCACAAGAAGTTATATGGCAATATATGACTCCATTAGCTGTAAACTATTTGTGGCACAGTTTGATAGTGTACCTAGTGAACCTGTATGGCATTAGTGGATTAGAAGACAGGTTAAGCCGTGGGTGAAGTTGGCATTTATTTTTAACTGAGCACTTTTTTAAGGGTCTTGGTCCAGCAGCTGCTTCTGTGTTGTCCATATAGGGCTTTAAAGGTAAGAACCAGCGCTTTGAACCGTATCCGGTATGCTATAGTCAGCCAGTGCAGTGCTTTCAGGGAGGGCTGGATGTGTTCCCGCACACAAAGTCACAACAACAGCCTCACCACTGTATTCTGCACCAGCTGCAGCTTCTGGATATGGGACAAGGGCAGCCCCATGTAGAAAGCATTACAGTAATCCAATCTGGAGGTGATCATTGTGTAGAGATCACTGTTGCCAGGTCATTGCGTTCAAGGAAGGGAACCAACTGCTGGATCAGCCGTAGATGGTAAAAAGCAGACTTCGCAGTGGCTGCTACCTGGGCCTCCATCATTAAGGAGGCATCCAAGAGCACTCCCAAACTCCTAACCTCCGGCGCTGGCACCAACGGTGCCCCATCAAAGGTCGGGAGAGGGATCCTCAACTTTGGAACGCTCTGACTCAAGCACAGGACCTCCGTCTTCGTCAAATTCAATTTCAGTCGACTCAGCCTAAGCCAACCAGCCACAGCTTTCAACACCGGGTCCAGATCTCCTGGACTAGAGTCTGAGTGGCCATCCAACAACAGATAGAGCTGGGTGTCAACAGCATATTGGTGAAAACCCAGTCCATGTCCCCGGGCAATCTGGGTGAGGGAGCGCATATAGATATTAAACAGCATTGGGGAGAGCACTGTTCCTTGGGGCACTCTGCAGATTAGCGGTTGCCTTCCGGATAGCTGTTCCCCAATTGCCACCCTCTGTCCCCGATCCTGAAGAAATGAGGAAAGCCACTGTAAGGCAGACCCCTGAATCCTGGTGTCGACGAGGCGGTGGATCAGAAGTTGATGGTCGACCATGTCGAATGCCGCCAACAGGTCTAACAACATCAACACTGCCATACTGCCTCAATCCAGATGCCTCCAGAGATCATCTGTGAGGGCGACCAGGACCATCTCTGTCCCATGGCCTGGTCGCAAGCCGGACTGGAAGGGGTCTAATATGGAGGTGTCATCCAAAAAACCCTGGAACTGATTTGCTACCGCCTTCTCAATTAATTTACCCAAATAGGGCAGGTTAGATACCGGCCGGTAATTAGCCAATTCAGCCAGATGATGATGGCTTTTTAGGAGGGGGCAGACCACTGCCTCCTTTAGGGCACTAGGGAACAGTCCCTCCACAAGGGACTTGTTGATGATCTCCCTTAGTGCCCCTCACAGCCCATCATGGCCTGCTTTAATTAGCCATGATGGGCACGGACCTAAGCTACAGGTGGTTGGGTGAACCAATGAGAGTAATTTGTCAACCTCCTCTAGGCTGAGTGGACTGAAATAATCCAGAACTTGGCCAGAAGATGCGCATGGAGTCTTGAGTTCCGTTACTGTCTCATCAGTGGTGGAGAGATTGTGGTGGAGCGACAAGACTTTATCTACGAAATAGCTTGCAAAGCCTCACAGCTGATGTCCAATTCCTTATCGTTTGGTCTGCCCTGTGGCAGAGTAGTGAGCATACAAATTGTTCTAAATAATTGGGCTAGGCGAGAGCTCGCAGACGCAATCGTGGCTGCATAATAATTTTTTTTGCAGCCTTGACTGCCATCTCATAGGATCTCATAAACGTCCTATAGGATGCTCTTGACGCTTCGTCGCGAGCAAGTCACCACTGTCTCTCTAATCGTCTAAGCTCCCACTTCATCAACCCCAACTCCTGTGTATACCAATGTTGCGCTCACCCTGCGCCCCTAGTGCAGCGCCTCCCATGGCATGTCCTTCCGAGGTGGAGTCGTCAGTCCTGGGAGTTGGGATGCTGAAGGTGGGGGGAGCGTTGGGGCCTCAGATGAGCAGGGGACAGGGTTGACTTCACCCTGTAAGTCCCTCTGCCGTAGTGCCAGGTGCTGTCTGTTGTCTCAATCTTGCTCTCTCTCCGTTTTGCCTTCACACGTTTTTCCTCCTCCCCCGAGGGGGGGGTTTCCTGCTCGATGGGCCCCTTACCTGCCGGCCTGGATCGGACCGCTGGGGGGAACCCCACCCCCAAAGTGCTGGGATCGCGGCGATATGCCCGGCATGATGACATCACCCGGAGGTGACGTTATCGCACTGGGCACATTGTGAAGGGGGGGGACTCTCTATCATTCAAGGGAGAACTCTATGGTTGTCCCTCGAATAATAGTGGTCCCACCCCCAACGTGCCCGACGTGATGACGTCCCTTCCAGGTGATGTCATCATGGTGTATGCGCTTTGCGCGCACGCCGAAGAAGTCCTGGAGAGGGGCCAGGATTCCCCTGCCACAGCTAAAGGTAGGACCTGGCAACCCTACTGTCTATCATTGTGACATAATCTTCTGATTTGGCTCACATGGTGTATGTATTCTTTCATTGGCCAAGTGTTACTTATTATCTTGGAGACATGTAGTTCCGCAGCAGTCATTACTTTTGTCTTCTTAATGTTCAATCCTACTTTGGCACTCTCTGCTTTAACCTTTAGCAGTAGTTGTTTCAAGTTTTCACTGTTTTCTGCCGGTAATGTGGCTTTATTTGCATAGCTCAAATTGTTAATATTCCTTCCACTAATTTTCACTCCACTTTCATCTAAATCTAATCCAGCTTTTTTTATGATACATTCTGCATATAGATTGAAGAGATAGGGAGACAAAGGTACATCCTTGTCTTCAGGGCTTTTGTTTTTTTTAAGGTGCCGGAACTCTCAACAGGGAAATGAAGTTTTCATCTATATTCTGAAAACTCATGAACTTTGAAACATTTAAAAAAAGAATTTTGTCAAAAAAGCCCTGCTTGTCTGACCCATTTGCCAGTTGGAAACCATTCTGTTTCTCCATATGTTTTCCTGACAGTAGCTTCTTGTTCAGACAATTTGTGCATCAAGACAATCAGATGTTGTGGCACACCCATTTCTTTTTAAACCAACCATAATTTTTCATGATCCACACACTCAAAAGCTTTGCTGTGATCTATGAAACACAAGCTGCTTTTCTTCTGAAATTCTTTTGTCTGCTCCAGTAAATGATGTAAATTAGAAATATAATAATAATAATAATAATAATAATAACATTATCAATAATAATAGTAATAATAATACTTTACACTGATTTCAAAGAGAATTACATAGACTGGGAGTCAGGGTGCTGAAGGCGGGGGGAGCGTTGGGGCCTCAGATGAGCAGGGGACGGGGTTGACTTCACCCTGTAAGTCCCTCTGCCATCGTGCCAGGTGCTGTCTGTTGGCTCACTCTTGCTCTCTCTCCGTCTTCACCTTCGCATGTTTTTCCTCCTCCCCGGCCCCTTCACTTTCCCCTTCTTTTATTCCTTTCCCCTCTTTCCCCGCCACTTCCCCCTTCCTCCCAGTCTTACCCCCTGTAATAAGCCTGGACGCTACCCCAGCGTCTAGGGCGTGGCTGGAACCGGCGTGTGGGGTGCTCCAAGGTTGTGCACCGGTTGTCAGCCTCTCCATGGCGGCACCTGCATTGCCGCCACCCTATGCGGTTCCTCAGAGCCCTTGGTTCTGTGGCCAAGCTCGGCCAGAGCATTGGGCCTCCCAGATGGAGGCGGCGGCTGGTGTGTCGCGTTGTCCTGGCTTCGGCGCCTATCCTGGTGTTGGTTTTGTTTGTGTGTGGGATGCTCTGGGTGAGTCTGTTGACCAGGGGGTGCCCGGGGTGTGTGGGCGGAGTCCCGAGACCTCTGGACCGGAACAACCAAGGAGCGAGTTTTGAGCGGGAGCACAGAGGGCACTGGGGAGTGATCTCATTGATGGCTGCTGAGAGTAGGTTTTGCCAGTCCTCGACAAGCTCATCCAGCAAACCGCCAGGGGGCATCGGATCCCACAGGGCCATTTGGAACTGCACAGGGTGCAGTTGGCTCTGCGGGTGAGCTAAAATATGCTCGCCGCCCAAAGAGGGTCGGGGTGGCACGTTCATGTGGGCCTTCAGAACATGGTGGTCTGACCACGGAACAGCCATAGCCATAATCCAGTCCACTGTAACCCCCGCCGCGAAGATCAAATCGAGTGTGTGACCTGCTCAGTGAGTGGGAGCCATAACATATTGGGAGAGTCCTAGCGCCGCCATGGACAACACCAGGTCCATTGCCTGCATGGAGGTCACATCATCGGCATGGACATTGAAGTCACCCAGGACTAACAGTCTAGGGTGCTCCAGTGCCCAGCCTGATACGGCCTCCACCAGGGATGGCAGGCTATTTGCTGGTGCATTGGGCAGACGGTACACCAGCCAATCAGACAAACTCTCCCCGGCTTTCCATACAAAGCCCGTGAGCTTTCCATACTCTATGCCCGTGAGCTTCGGCAGCAGAAGTGCTCTGAAGGTGTAAACCTCCCGAATGAACAGAGCTATTCCTCCCCCACCCCTTAGTCCAGGATTGGTGGAGGACTGAGAACCCAGGTGGAGCTAAATGGGAAAGAGCTATGGTCTCCCCATCTCACACCCGGGTCTCAGTCACTCATGCCAGGTCCATGTCCTGTTCTGACAATAAGTCACGAAGGATCATGGTCTTATTATTTATGGACCTGGCATTGCACACCAATGTAGGAGTGGGGTCCATAATCCTACCCCACTATCTACTACCTTTGGGATGGGACATAGGCTGGAAGGGGACCGAGCCCTTCTACAGCTCCATTCCCTTTCCTTCCAATATTGCCTAGTCCCACCACAATACATTCCCCTCCCCAGGAGCACTGGTATCCCTTGGCTGGTCATCGCCCACTGGTGGCCTTTGCTCATTAGCCTTGGCCACCACTGAGCTAGTATCGTTGAGTCAACCGCCTCCTATACCATCCACACCCACCCGCCAGATTAATTACATGGGTAGTCTGTTTACTAATAGTTACAGTTGTGTAGACCAGTGCAGGGGTCATAAATTCTAAATCACTAAGCTTTGGGTAATGGAAGTTGAACTCCCAGGGCCTGTAAAGTGGAGCTATCTGGCCTCCCTTGCTGAACACTGCCCTATTATAGTTGCCCATGTAAAGAGCTGTTACTGTTGTTTCTGTGTGACTCTGTTCTGTCATTTATTTAGCACTGCTTATAAATTACTGTATAATTTTGCCATCTTTTAAATATTTTGAAGCAATTTACTGTGATAATTTGTTTTAATGGTTCTGTAAACTCTCCTGTTGAGCCTGCTTATGGGGAGGGCAGAATATAAATCCAACAAATCGTTATCAATAATAATAGTAATAATAATACTCATATGCTCCTGTGGTATATCTACATGACAAAGCACCATCACAGAATGCTGTATGTATGTATGTATGTATGTATGTATGTATGGGCCATCCACTGAGGGATATGCCTTTGTGAACAGCCTCCTCTCTCCCTGAACCCAGAGAGAGTACTGATGCCTGAGGGCCTCTATACATGCATGTGTGTGTGTTGGAATAATGTAGACTGGGTTTGAACACAGTTACTCTTTGAGCTTCTGTTTTCACTAATCCAGTTACTGCCACCTCTTAAGAAAAAGTGTGCCTTGTTGAACTACTAGAGCATACCAGAAGATAGGGTTGCCACACCTCCTGCTATAGCAGGAAACCTCCTGCCAGCACTTCTTGTTGCCGATTGCTGCTCTGAGAAGCAGTGAAGGGGGGAAATGCTGTCACATACATGGTATGATTTCACTTTCAGGAAAAATCTAGAAATAATGGTACATTGCTCTAGGAGTTGCTAGAAACTCCATGGTAAAATGTTAGATTTCCGAACGATTCCTAAGTGATGTCATTGTGCATATGATGTCAGCACCCCCCATAGTCCCCTGGCTCTCACTGGTTGCCAAGCACTGGTTATCTGGCAACCGTGCCAGAAGATTATGCAAGAGTATATTGATCTTATACTACTTTGCTGAAATATTTGCAGCCTGCTTTCTGATCACAGGACTCTCAACATTTAAAAATTAAATAAAAGATAAACAGCAAACATTAAAAGCAAGATAAACAGCAAACATTAAAAGCAAGCAGAATAAAAACCAAGCCAATAAATGAATAAAAGGAGCTGCGGTGGCTCAAGTGGTTAAGACGCTGAACTGCAGGCTGTGAAAGGTCGGTAGTTCAGCAGTTCAAGACCCGAGTGTGCCGCATGACGGAGTGAGCTCCCGTCTCTAGTTCCAGCTCCTGCCAACCTAGCAGTTCGAAAGCAAGAAATTGCAAGTAGATAAATAGGGACCACTTCGGTGGGAAGGTAACAGCGTCCCGTGCGCCTTGGTGTTTAGTCATGCCGGCCACATGACCACGGAAATGTCTTCGGACAGCGCTGGCTCTTCGGCTTTGAAACAGAGATGAGCACCGCAACCCTAGAATCGGACTCGACTGGCTTTCGAGCAAGGGAACCTTTACCTTTAATAAATGAATAGAGCCACTCAAACCTAAACTTTAATTAGTATACCACCAATATTAGGAGGTCAAATGCCTATACGAGATTGTCTGTTTTAATAATTCTTGGATAAGTATGGATAAACATGTTCTCCCTATCTGGTCTTCCCGACCATAGGGTTCTAGTAGCAATTGAAGATAATGTGTTGAGAAGAAAAGTGACTTCACAGGAAGTGGCTGAAAGATGCAGCCAAGTATATAGCAGGGGGTCTTTTCCTAGCCGTTATTCTTTACTGTGGAAAAGAGGTGGTGGTGGTATTAGACTTGTCAGGACATGGACATATGAGTTGTATATAGAAAAAAGGATCAGAAACTAAGAGTAAGGGACACCATGTGTGATGTGGGAGATTGTGCTCTACTCTGGGCCCTCCCACATGTTATCATCCACATGGCAAAGCACTTCAATATAATGACTCTGCAGACCCTGATTTTAAGGTCCAAAATTGTGTGGTATTTGCATATTCCTTATCATAGGAGCAGGTACAGGAGTCTACCACAGATATAGAAACTCTCCACACAGCGGGGAAGATCTAAGTGGCATGCTCTGCTAGCTGTCACAACCATTTCTTGGAGAGTGGCCTTCCATGGGGATAAAGGGCACTCTGTTTTCCTTTACCCTAAGGAGTCTCAAAGTGGCTTATAATCACCTTCCCTTCTTCTCCTCACAACAGTCACCTTGTGAGGTAGTTGGGGCTGAGAGAGTTCTGAGAGAATTGTGACTGCCCAAAGGACACCCAGCAGGCTTCATGTGGAGGATGTGACTGAGTCACCCTAGTTGTCTGTTTTCTTCTTTCCTGAAGAATTCTGGCTGTCCCACCCTGTCACAGTATAATAATAATATGTTTGCTCAGCCCAGGAACCTGAGGGAAAGGAATGGGAGCCCTCTTTAACTTACACAACTTAAATGGCACTCAATAAATTTTTATATTCCAAATTAATGAAATGTTTTATGAAGGGTCAGGTAAAATATCAGAGTTAACTCAATATAGATAACTCTGAGGTAAAATCAGTACATATTCAGACTTTAGTTCTTATATTTCAGACTAATGAAAGTTTCTTAAGCTATTCAGAGTTACTTAAAATCTTTATGTTGAGAGGCTTTTGTTCCAGTATTTTCCAAACACTCCAGCATACTTTCTTTGAGTATTACTCTTTCCATTACCTAAACCCCTTCTCTTGAAACACCAGTATTCGTCTTAAGTTTTTAACTGACTTTTAAGGTTTCTACAGGCAGTTTTGAACTACACCAGACCAGGGATATCTGTACTCTTCAGAGCTAACTCCCTGTTTGACTGGATAGGGAATTTTCTTCTCTCTCTAGATCTATCCCCTTTCTTTGGCCTGAATGGGAGTCTCCGCCTAACAACCAACTCGTCCTTGCCAACCTTCCTCCTGTTCGCCTGTCTGTGTTAAACATCTCTCAGTCAGGGCTGAATTCCAAAACTGTTGGCACTCAGCTCTTCTCAGATAGGGCTGAAATCAGAATGCATCTCTCCTCAGCATCCAGTTCAGAAGTTTCTCTCTACGCAGCTGATGCTAACCAATCAGATCTCTTAGAACAGCCTTTCACTCAAGGCTCTCTGGCTCTGTGAAAAAGTAGGCCTTCATAGTCCTTTATCTGTTTACACAGCATTTCTAGGCTTTTAAAAACTGTAGTCCACCACACTAACATTTTAAAACAACTATTATAAGTACACTGATTTTATGTCATTTCCAGAGATATTCAAACAGGTGCTTCTGCAGGCTCTCCCCACCCCTAAATCTACATCCAGTTCTTTCTCCATCTACTCAGCAGAACGCAATTGACATGAAAAGTGATAGCTAAATTTATGATGAACTAATACAGATATGGATACGTTAAAAATAATATTGGAAGTGACAGTTGGAATTAATCTAAAAGTAGTTATATTTAAAGGCAACACAGACAATATTAAAGAATAGCTTAAGTTAATACAGCTGTAAACCTAGGTCATATTCAAGATTCAGTCAAAATATTTCCTTACCAGGATGATTTGATGGTTATTACAGGTTGTGGTGTGGTGGCCATGAACCTACCCAGTGTCATAAGTCCCCATATGCCTTCTCTCCATCTCACCTTTGCCCTAGCTTTAAAGCCTCAAGCAATAATCATATTTGTCTCTTTGTACATGCTCTTTTTTCACAATTTGGGTCACTTTTGTATGGGCTGACTGTTGGATCCTATAGTGCACAGCTATCAGACATTTTTTTTTGTTGCTGTCAAGTCACAGCTAACTTATGGTGACCTTGTAGGGTTTTCAAGGCAAGTGAAGTTCCAAAGTGGTTTGCCATTCCCTGCCTCTTGGTGGTCTGCCATCCAAATACTGACCAGGCCCGACCCTACTTAGCTTCTGATATCTGACGATATCAGGGTTGCCTGGGCTATCCAGGGCAGGGCCATTATTGCATTCAGACTCCAAAACACAGACTTCTGAGTAGCAATTTATTTGTACTAACATACGGCTCAGGACAATATAAATTCCATCTTTTAATATCAATGCATCTGTAAAGTATACCAATAAATAAATACATTGTACATCATTCATTTCAGAATGGGTAATCTCTGTTTAGGTAGTTACAGTATCTCTAATTGCACATTTCATACACTATTAACTATAATCCAATGTACACCAGATTGTACCATAAAATTAAATCATCATGAATTGGTACCAACATAGATAAATCTTGATATTTTTATATTGTTCAAAATGTAATTTAATTAGCATATTTACCTCTCAGATTAAAGACCTATACAGTTACCCATCTGCTCAAGTAATGACTAAGATTTAATCTCTCCTTTCTTTGTTAGTTTATCGCAGCTTCAGACAGTGTCCTCAGTTTCCCTGCAACAAAAACTGAGATATGGATGCCCACTTCACTGAGTACATGTTTCCCATATAGAAATCACTTCTATAAATGGAAGACTAAGAAACTCATGCATGAATCATCATGCACGCTGAGTGCTACCATATGTATTTTATTGTGTGTGACAGCCATCTTTGGCTTCCTGCCATGGTGGGTACATGCAATAAAATTATGTGTGATTGTTGCTGAATAAGTTAATCACATGTAGGTTTCACACTTTTCATCACACATAAATGTGTTTTTAAATATAACTCGTAGCTCTGTGGATAAATGTCCTAAGTCCATTCCATTGAGGACTGTTGAAGATCCGTTCTCTTCCCTGCTCAAAGTTACTTCTTTTATGTTGGTTCATATGGAATGAATTAACAGAAGGATTCATTTGCCACAAGCAGAAAGGACACTGATCTATCTACACCAGGGAGATTTGGTACAGTGTAAAACCATGGCAAAGAGTCAGATGACGTGATGGAGTGATAAAAACAACAACCCTGATATGCCCAGAACAAATGGCTGCCTGAAGTCAGGTGCAGAGTGAATTAGTCCTACAGTTCAATTTCAGTGGGGGATCCCTAGAGGCAAATCCAAAATATTTCTGATGGGATTCATATTGACTCTCTCCAATGTCCTTGAATATAATATGCCTTGCACACCCCTGTGGTGTAGCGGTTAACATGTTGGACTAGAATCTGGGAGATCATGGTTTGAATCCCCACTCTGCTATGGAAGCTTGCTGGGCAGCCCTGGACCAGTCACTCTCTCTAACCTTCCTCACAGGGTTGTTGTGATAATAAAAAGTGATAATAAAATAAGCCCCCCCCCCGTCCCTAAAGGGGAGAAAAATGATCTAAACAAATATAAATGGTAAACAACAGCGTTGCTCCTTCACCTACCTGCACCTTGACAAGTGAAAATATACCAACAATTCACCACATTTGTGCATTATTTTTTCACGTGTAAGATCGTTGCCGGTGAAAGACTCAAGCCGGCTGCCAAAAACAAAGCAGGTACCCGGAGAAGTGGAGGGCTTTGCCGTAAGTCTCTACAATCAGGCCTGAGCAGTGATTAGGCTCCGACAGCTGGCCGTCTGCAAGCCTTCCCGTCGCTGCTCCCGAGGTCCTTAACCCGGGGGGGGGGGGGGGGGGTTTTTTTTTCGTGTACCGGCTCTGGCAGGCGGTCGTGCGGGAGGAGGCTGCCTCGGCTGTGCCTCGGTCGCGCCTGGTGCCCCTAGCCACAGCCTGCCCGCTGCTCCTGGGCATCCTCAACATGCGGGGCAGATGAAAGGCGCAGAACTCTCCCTGGCTGCTTTTGTGGCTTCTCCCTACCAGAGTACAAAGCGACGGCGGGAAGGGGGGAGAGAAGAGCGGCGCTGGGTCCCAGCAGCCCCCCTGGAAAGCCCAGCCGGCCGCCCTCCGCTTGCCTCGGTTCCGGAACCCTCTCCTTGGGCTGAGAAGGCGGACTCTGCCAAGATGGTTACCATGGTGACCAAGCTGGTGCACTACCTGCACCTCAGGTAAGACGGGCACACCTTGGCGTCTGAGGGCTCGCCTGCAACCCAGACTCTGACCAGATGGAGACGCTCCTCTGCTGGACCCTCACAACACCTGCAGCACACAGGGTTTCTGCCAGACTATAGGCAGAGACATCCTTCCAGGAGACACAACTCTTCAAAAGGGAGTTGTAGTAGTCGGTCGAGCTCTCTCAGGCACACACAGGTAGACAATATTGCAGTGAAATCCTATGTGGAGTTACTCCAGTCTAAACACGTTTATTTTCATTTCATGTAAAAAATCGTTGTGTATGGCAGCAGTTAAATGAGGATGATTCTTCACCACACTATTTTTAGTTCAAATGTGATTGATTTCTCAGCTGCAAAGCCCCCCTCCCTTCATTGAATTGTTTTTCTCTTCCTCGGAATCTAAGCTTTTAGAATAGGAGGGGAAATTATTGTGGCAAGCAAGTAGAAATGAATTTTACTTTGCTGTGTATTAAGACCAGCCACTGATATGTAATAAAAGATGTGCATATCCCAGAATGAAAGGAAATAAAATAGAAATATATTTTAAGTACTTTCTCCAGCCACTGATATTTACACACTGATTTCCTAGTGCATGAAGTGATGACTGTGATTTATTTACGACTCAGTATTTATGAGATAACTTGCTAATGCAGCACACATTCTGCTGCCTGGTGCGAGATCTTCCTTAGCTCTGTTTTCTGTCAGGTGTGCTTGCCCCACACACATGGATACTGTTTCAAAATTTCATCTCTTAGTTTGTGCTTTGCTTAAGAGTATGAACTGGGAACTTCCACATGTTTGCATTTTTTCTGAATCAAGTATGGCTTGGTTTTTGCTCTGTGCTAAAGTAATGCCACTATTATGAAGGGCATTTTGCAATGTTTCAAATTTAATAGGTGACAATTGTTGATTTCAGATGGTGCTATTGATAGGAGTATCTTGGACATTAGTTAGGAGCCAAGAACTACTTTTGGTACACTCAAGTCTTAGGCATGCTGTGTTTCTGCTGTGTTTTTAAAAATTTGTACACACCACACCTCCCCAAAATGCCATTTTACAAATAGCTAAAGACCTCATTTTCAGAAGTGAAGGGTAGCTGTAGTTCAATAAACACAGTTGCAAAGCCCCACAAAGCATGTGGAATGAGTGGCATGGTCCTTTGGATTCATGCGTACACCACATTTTAGCTTTCTATACTAATGTAGGTATCATAGAAATACTGAAGCTCCATGAATTAGTCAGTGAGATCCAAGTGCTCTTCTGTATATGATGACCTAAGTACTTGAATTATCATGTTATCTTTGTTTTCAAGATTATTTTTGTAACATGTATTCCCACTAGGTTTGTTGCAAATATATGCTTTAAAACAATTTTGATCAGGTTCTCCAGTCTGTTATTATTTTAATATGTAACTTCAGTTTGTTTGTGAAAATGATGACTTTGTACATTCTAAAGCACTCTTTAGAAACATGTTAATACTTGGCTTGACTTCCCATTACATTTAAAAAACTTTTTACAGTGAGATTTTAAAAAGCATGCAGAAATTTATCCTGGTGGATAATCATGGCTGCTAGTCAGAATACAGGAGGAAGTTTCCCCTGCT
>NW_015175538.1:5301-18085 GCF_001447785.1 Gekko japonicus | reverse complement strand
GAACTAGAATGATGGCTGAAAAACTTCAGCAGTGCAATCAGTAAAAAAGGCAGACATTAAATATTAGAAATATAAAGGGAAGTGCTTTATTTTGCATGCCAACAATGTATATTCTAATAAATTATATTTGTAGTTCAAATAACTAGTTTTGTGCTACTTTATTAGCCACCTAGTTGGTCATGCATTAAGTGCTACCATCCAATTTGAAAGTACGGGTGTGGTGAAAGATGTTGGGATCCATACATATAAAATAAATACACACATAGGCATATGTATATCTTCATATAGGTATATATACATCTTCAGAAAACTTTCCTGGGAGTGAGCCCCATTGAATAACATGAGACTTACTTTTAGAAGAAGAAGAAGAGAAGAGATTGGATTTATACCCCGCCCTTCACTTGGAGTCTCAGAGCGGCTTACAAACTCCTTTCCCTTCCCCTCCCCACAACAGACACCCTGTGAGGTGGGTGGGGCTGAGAGAACTCTGACACAAACTGCTCTTTTTCAAGGATAGCTGTGCCAGAGCTTGTGACTGACCCAAGGTCACATCAGCAGGTGCAAGTGGAGGAGTGGGGAATCAAACCCGGTTCTCCCAGATTAGAGTCCGCACACTTAACCACTACACCAAACTGGCTCTGAGTAGATCTGCTTAGATCTGCTTAAGTAGATCTGCTTAGTATTGCTCCCAATGAGATCTATCAGCTTGTCTTCATTCTGCCTATATTTACAGTTCTCAAAGCAGGAATTATTGGTCTAAGTCCTTAGATTTTCTATGCTTTGATAGATTTGAAGTTCTTTAGACATATATAACAGTGCAATCCTATGCAGAGCTACTAGAAGGGTGTAACTCTTTTTTAGGATTGCACCATAAGCCTAGAATGCAATAAGTCTGCTGAGGATTAAACTATAAAAATCTTCATAGTCTTGTTGTTGTTGTTCAGTTGCACAGTCAAGTCTGACTTTTCGCAATTCCATGGACCACATCACGCCAGGCCCTCCTGTCTTCCGACGTGCTCAGGAGTTTGCTTAATTTCATGTTTGTTGCATCGATAACACTGTCCAGCCATCTCATCCTTTGCTGTCCCCGTCTTCTTTGACCTTCATAGTCTACTAAGTCTTCAAAGTCTACAAAGTCTAAAAAGACTTCATAGTCTACTAAGGATTTTTTAAAAATGTCTACTAAAAAAAGTCTACTAAAACTTAATAGTCTACTAAGGATTAAAAAAAACACAGAAACAAAACTGTCTGATATCAGATGGGTAAAACTGGCATATGACTTATTTGTCAATAATGTAATGGAAGGTATCACATCAACTATTTACAGTAGAACTAAATTAATTTAGCATTAACTAATTATAAGAACATAAGAGAAGCCATGTTGGATCGGGCCAATGGCCCATCTAGTCCAACACTCTGTGACACATGGTGGCCAAAGCCCAGGTGCCCATTATGCTAGGTTCTCTGGTATATCCCAGCAATCTATGATTATTATACTCTAGATGAACTTGATTCTCTAACAGTGCAGTCCTTAACAGAGTTAAAACCTAGTAAACCCATTGATTTCAATGGACTCAAGAAGATGTGACTCTGCTTAAGAATGCACTGTGACTGACTTACAAAATTGGGTTGTCCCATCCACTTTATAAAAAATAACAGGACATGGAAAAATCCAAAGAAGACAGACAATATGACATCATTAAATATTACAATGACATCTGGCTTAAGCAAAGGCTACATGTTTTCACTTGCACAAAATGTGTACAATTCAGTACCTATTAAACTTATCTGTGCCTATTGATATTAATGATTTTTCTCTCTCTTGAGAGAGAGAATAAGATTATTGAGGCTTACTTCACCTATAAATGGAAAGTGGATATTGTTAACATAAGTGGTTGAGTAGTTTAAAACAACAATAGCTAAGAAATCCAAGGCATTAGGGTAGAATAATTTCATATAAAGGCAAATCTAGTAATTGGAAAATGATACATAGACTATTAATGCAACAGAACCTGTGTTTGCTGCTTATTATAAAGAGATATATAACATTGTTATATCAATACTGCAAAGGTATAACTGGTGCTATTGAAACATTGATACTAAGCATTTCCACTGAAGTACATGTCAGGGTTACATCTCTGAAAACCTTGTGTAATAGTTGACATTTTGTGGTGTCATGCTGGCAAAATTTCATCATCTATATAGCTATTTTTCAATTGTGGCCCCCATCTGTGGATATCTAAATCTGTGAGTTGCGGCCACATTGACCTTAAACAGATGTTTCTACAAACTAGGGGGACACCCTAGGTTTGCAAAACCATCTGACATCTTAAAAGAAACAGATTGGGGGTTTTAAATCCCCCCTTACCTTTTTCTTCCTTCCTGGTGGTGGCAGACACTGGGAGCCTCTCTTGGCCCAGCTGCATTGGTGTCTGGGAGCCTCTCCAGGCATGGTCATATTGATGGTAGCATCTGGGGACCTCTCTGGGTCCAGAACAGCTCCCAGATGACAACATAACCACACCTGGAGTCACGTCTGGCTTGACAACAGTTGTGCTGCTCTGGGCCAGGAACAGCTTCCCAATACTACAGCTGCTATGGTCAGTAAAGTAAGGAGGGGAGGACAGAGATAGGGGAAATACTGACGACAAGGGAGGGCTGGAGAAATAGAGAGAGGTAGGTTGACAGAGAAGGAAAGGGGGAGTTTGACAGAGAAAGCATGGAGACAAAAGGGAGAGGGGGGCATGTTGACAGATAAGGGAAGGGAGAAATGGGGGGAGAAAGGGATGGGGGGTAAAAGTGACAGATAAGGAGAGGGGAGGAAGAGAGGGTGGAGATTGACAAAAGGGGAGTGGGTGAGAATGAGAAGGGATATTGTTAGAGAAGAGGGGAGAGGGAAGGAAGCAAGATGGGAAGGGATGTACCCTCCCTGCAAGTTTGTTATAGGTCCCCACTTGTATATGCTAATAGCAAAGTCAACCAAACCTAAAAAATTGATTGGAGCCATGAATGGACAAGACAGATCTTTCTACAAACCTGAGGAAAATCCCAGGTTTGTAGAAAAATCTGAAATCTGGAAAAAAAATACATGGGGGGTGGTTTTAAAAAACCAAAATGATGAAAGGAGCACCCATAGGTTTAAGAAACTGATTCCTGCAGTGGCTGTTGCTAGGCAACCACAATGTCTAGGCTTGGTTTCTCCGAGTAAAAGGCAGGAGTGATGTAGGCACATTGCATTTATTTCCAACTTCTTCCCTCCCCACTTCTGGTAAACTCACCCCATTCCCCACTGGCTGGTCCAACAGACCTGGCAACCAAAGGGCAGGTCCTTTCCAGACCTATTTTGGCCTTTGAGGGAGGGCTCATTGGAGCTAGGCCTGGCAGCAACAAGTGAGTGACTTGATACCACCTGACTTGCATGATTCACCTAGGCTGCGTACTACTGTTCAATAGCAGCTGTCCTATGAAAGACCCTGTGGTATAGTGGTTAGAGTGTCAGAGTAGGATCTGGGAGACCCAGGTTTGAATCCCCATCTTGCAGTGGAAGTTTACTGAGTGATTTTGGGCCAGTCACATACTTTTAGCCTAACCTACCTCACAGGGTTGTTGTGAGGACAAAAACGAGGAATAGTGTAAGCTGCTTTGGTCTCCACTGTAGAGAAAGGCTGGGTATAAATGAAGAATAAAATATAGCTGAAGATAGGAGGCCGATAAAAGGTAGGCTGGTGGATGGCTGAGGAGAGAATAAAGCAGGGAAGGAGGATTGCTAGAAGGAGGTAAAAAGGAAATCATGTGGGGAGAGGGATACAGGGGAATGTGATGTGCCTCCCTTCACAAATCCTTGAGGTTTCCCTACCTTGCAAGTGGGCATGGCTCATGGATGGCACAACACAACTGTGTCATAATTTTCCTAGATAGAAACTGCTGAGGGCGAAGCTGAAAAAAGAGTGAAGATAAAGGTAGGTTGTGGGAAGGTAAGAAGGAGGCAGGAAAAAGGGAGAGGCTATGGGGGCTTTCAGGGAAGAGAAAGGGATGCCACCTACAAGTCTTTTTGGGTCACCAACTTACTCTGTCCTAAGATGCAAATTTTAGAACTGAGTCTCTGTTCCCTATGGCACAAAAGCAAATCTATGCAGATTCAACAGACACAACTGTGAAGTCATGTACTGAAGATGGCACTGATAATCCAATAATCAACAGAAGATTCAGGCTGCTGCAGTTCCATTTGGATTTGCATTAAGCTATGGTCCCTTTCATATGGGCTCTTTAAGCCCATTTTGATTTCTGAAGGCAAATGGATTTTTTAAAGGTTTCACACAACTAAAAGACAAAGTACCACCACCATAACAAAAACTGGATCAAAACAGGTTTGGAAAAACCTGGATTAAGATTTTATTAACTATGGGAGAACAGTGTTTTATTCTTCAGGTTTGTGAAACTTTAAAACAAACAGTTTACCTTCAGAAGCCAAGGCACATTAAAGGCCCTGTCTGAAAGGTGGCTGCCAGTTAACCTCAGTATTCATTTTAGATCTACAATAGAATTCTACATTTGTAATTTATAAAATTCCAGTAGAAATTTTGAAATACTTATGGGGCATAAGAGAAATTATAAAAATAGTATAAGGAAACAGCTTAGTACTTTAATATTCTTGCATGTTTATTAGTAATAAATATATTATCAATGAATGTAACAAAACAAAATACAAACAAAATGTGAAAGAATACTTGAGAAACAACAAACAAAGGAGACAGATATGGGTAGAACAGACACAAATGACTAAGAGGAGAAACACTACACAAAACGGAGAAAGACGTGGCAGACCAATAAAAGACAAGACAGTATTCATAGGCAAAGTGGCCATGAGCCTTACAAAAGATATTCGTATAATACATTAGATAAACAGAGTCTTGATTACTAACAATTTTTTATGTGTTAGTATTTAGATACAAAATTCCACATATTCTGTCCCACAAACAAAGAACTGATATCCATAAACTAACGTTGTACAATTAAACAGAACAGATCTATCAATCTTAAATAAAAAATAATAGAGACCATGTTTGGTGAAAAGGTTCTGCAGCTTTCTTGTCATTTTTCAAATGAATAATTTCATGAAGTTATTTTGGCAGTCTTCCAGAAATTAGCCAACCAATCAGAAATTAAAAGTAGAGAAGATGAATGCCAATATTTGGCAATTAATTTTTTACAGCAGGATTTGGATTCCAGATCACATTGTACTACACCGAACAGGTGATAGTCTTCCACAATCTGTGAATATTATTTAAAGGAAGGTTATGGTCAGTCGTTATATCAGTTCCAGAGGTTGCCTTCTTCCAGTATGCCTGAATCGCTGGACAATCACCCATATGTAGAGAATGTGTAGAGAATCTGCTTTAGGCTAAACTCAGCAGCAACAATATCAAAGCTTATAAAAATGCCACTGTAGTCAGTGAGACTTGTTTTGACATGTGCATTTTAAAATGGTGTGGTTTTTAAAATACTGTTCAATCTGGTGAAAAATCCATTTGGAGATTTTAACTGACACTGTGGGTGTCCTGGGTGTTTATAATTAAAGACAGTTTATTGTTGCTTAAATATTTCAGAGCTAGTAATTTAGAGTTAGAGCCAGGCTAAACTGGCAATTTTAACCAATTCTGGTGCATAATGGGCTGGATGATGGTGAGCAAGCTGCAGCTTAATCCTGACAAGACAGAGTTGCTCTGGATTAGTACAAAGGCAGATCAGGTATCAGCTTCACAGTTTGGGAATGTTATTCAACATCATAGTCACCTTAGAAAAGCAAGTGGCTAGGCTACAATGGATTGGAGTACTGTTGCCCTATGGCCAGGAGTTGTAAGGAGGCTTAAATATGGGGGAGGATCAAAGAGGGGGTAATCACTATTGCAAAAGTAGATCATACATGACTTTCATGGCCCTGTGTGCTGGCATAGTTAAACTCAATAACCCTTCTCCTAACTAACAGTGTGACTTCAGAACAGCCCCTATCCCTCATCACAGCAGGAAACCAAGAAACTTCAATTGATTATCCACACATTTTTAATTATTTATTGGATTTATACACTGCCCTCCCCATACACTTCTAAATAAGTCTTCCTTCAGTAAATGTAAACACACACACACATACACACACGGGTACTGGGCCGTGAAAAGAGGGCCTTCAGTCGTAAACTGAAGCCACCCATCCAGGCCCTGGTCTCCAATGAGTGCAGCACAAACTCCAATTGGAGCACCATCCCTGCCACAAAGCTTGGTACACCTGCTATCCAGTATAAAATTGAAGAAGTAGAGTCAGTGGACTCAGAGATTAATTCAAGTGCCTGCCTAAACCCAATCCAAGGTGTTGTTTTTGACCTCTAATGTCCTACATGGCTTAGGACCAGAGTATCTGAAAGACCGTCTTCTCCTATACGTTCCTGCCAGGGAATTAAGATCATCTGGAGAGGCCCTCCTGACTGTCCCATCAACCAAAGATGCTCATCTGGTGGGTACACAAGAGAGGGCCTTTTCAGTGGCATATTCATAATGGCATTTGATTAGGTTCAGTTCTTCTACCTACCTGCAGTTTTAAATTATTGCTTTTAAGTTAGTGCTTTTTACATATTTTATCGTGTTTTATTGCTGTTTACCTTGTATGCCACCTTGTATTCCCGTAAGGTAGAAAAGTGCTAATAAATGTTTTAGGATAAATAAAATGAAGTCTCCCTTCCTACTCCAGACCCTCATCATGTCATTCCTCAGGGTCCCCTATCTCCCAGGATCAGCATTTTGGGAAAATCAGAGGGCTGCAGTGGAAGGCAGGAAAGTTCCCTTCTGCTAATGGAACATTTAGTCTGGATCCTAGTTCCTGTGGAGTATTTTTGTCAGTTTAAAAACTCTAAGTTTCTTTATCTCTTTAGTTCATGATAGTAGAATCTAAGTGAAGTCTATGTAAACCCATCAGTAAAATTGTAGGGATTTGGACAAGTATCACTCCTTCAGTCATGAAAGAGTTAAACTTTGTTTGTGTATGCTAATATTAATTAGTCAGCATAGGACCACTAAGATGTCATATAGACTCTTTCTGCCAGAGAAGGGATGTATTATTCCTAATGAGATGAGCTTCAGATTGACTATTGGCTAATTGATATATTGGGTGATGATATATGCTGTTTTGCACATACACATGGGGTGGAGCTTTGGGGGGGGAACTTCCTTTCCTTTGTTCCACATACCACACAAGTTTGAGCAAACAAGCAAGATGTAGAACTAGTTAGTCAGGATGTTGTTGTTTTTCCTCCATGTAACCCTTCCCTGATTTTATGTAGCAAACTTTCTTTTTCTAAACACAAATGCATCTGGGCCTATTTTATTTCTGCTGTGCTACATCACTCTGCTAAATGTATCCAACAAAAATATATGAGAAACTTACATGGACACCTTACAACAATAGCCACACTCTTGTCCAGTGATGGGGATTATATCTGATCTTAGTTGGAGAGAAGCAGAAGCTGCTGTTCCTTTAGACTAAATTTTCTCAGGAGGAATTGTAACAATACCTAATTCATTACATTGATTCTAAATTTACAGGATAAGAAGGAAATTCTGATACCTCAAATTTCTGTTTTGTAGAAAAGCAGGCCTGGATGTTGTGATGAACTGCACTTTTGTTATGTACTGAGCTTGCATTTCACCAGAGGACTGACTTAGATTTGTTACCTGGAAGGAATCTATTGTACAGGAGTTCTTATGTAAATAACCTATCACAGGGAGTGTGTGTGTGTTGGGTGTGGTGTTGAGCATGCATTTAAGCGGGGCTTCGGTCCTGCTAGAGTTGTCTTTTAGTTTGAGCTGAAATCACCAATAAACCATGAGCTGATCACTATACGTGCCTGAACCCAGTACATTTCAACTTTTAAAAGCTTAGAAGTACTATACAAACAAAGTAAAGGGCTGTGAAGAGTTAATTCTTCACAGAAACAGAGGGCCTTGAGTGACAGGCTGCTCCAAGCAATCTAATTGGGTAGCAGCAGTTGATCAGAAAATGTCTTGAGAGAGCTGTATGCTGAGGAGAGATTCAGTCATATTTCTTCCTTGACTGAGTTGAGTACTGACAGTGATTTCAGCCTTAGCTGAGAACAGTTAAACACAGACAGGAGAACTGGGACAAAATTTGGCAAGGAAGCAGGCCCATAGTCATGGTGGTGTACCAAGGGGTTGTTAGCCTAATTGCTCTGATTTCTTATCAATTATTAGAAAATATGAGTTTTTTATAAGTAGCAATTGGCATAAGGGAGTGATCACCTTTATATACAGAGGCCCCACCTTTCCAGAGTACCAGTAACAGACAGACAGGCTGGAGTTAGTTAAAATAAATGTATTTTACTGTAGTTTTATGC
The DNA here is from genome assembly GCF_001447785.1 of Gekko japonicus. Classification (NCBI taxonomy): domain Eukaryota; kingdom Metazoa; phylum Chordata; class Lepidosauria; order Squamata; family Gekkonidae; genus Gekko; species Gekko japonicus. The sequence continues at coordinate 9,686 of NW_015175538.1, read as the reverse complement.
ATATTCAAACAATTCACAAACACACATACAATTATACAGAGCTAAGAAACTTAGAGAGATTGGGATAGCACATTCGCATTAGCAGGAGATTCTTTGGTTTGGCGATACGTTACCTGATCCTGAAGAGATGGTCTTCCAAATGGAAAAATAGGGGAATGCTAGAAAAATGGGGATTATGCTAGGAAAAGGGAGCATGCAAACTGAACCAGCAGGAAGCATGTGGAGACTCTGGCTGCAGTCCCAGAGTCTTGAGGCAAGGTAGGTGGCAAGATAGCCACAAGTTCAAGAGGCAGAGAGTATAGAGGTTGTTGAGGGGGTAGAGAGAGAGAGTGTGCATTTCTGCGTGTCACCTTTTATAAGGTGACCTTAGGAGGAGGGCTTAGCAGGTCCCCTCACCTTGGGGTGACATAGGGGGGAGGTCTTGCTGGACACCGCCCTTGAGACAGCCTTTCTGTGGTCCAATCCAAGAAGTCACGTATGCCGTGGAGGAAAGGGGTCTAGGTTGGGCAATACTGAATGTTAATTAAGCTGGTAACAGAGACACTTGGCTGGCACGTTGAGTCATCGTCAATCACTGATTGCTCTCTTTGTCTTGAGGCTGCAGGAACCGGTTCCTCCAGGTAGACAGGTGAGCCAATCCTTTTTTTTAAGGGGCTGTGGAAGATGTTCCTTTGTGTGTGCTATACAGCAATGAAGATGTTGGGGGGGGGGGGACATGTCAGCCTTCTAAAACAGAGTCACAATGGCGTTGTGACGCCATTGTTTAACCAGCAATGGTAAGCTGGCTGCTTGTATAGTGCTTGTGGTGTGTATAGGAAAGACTCTGGAACAGGGCAACCTAATGGAAACCATGGGCACATCATCTCCGACATCTGCTGGTGTGTGTGTCTGGTATCTCACTCTAGTTACCTGGCATCATAGTCCTTTTACACCCTTGTGCACAGTTCATAGTTCATAAGAGAGCAAAAAGCTCCTTGCTGGCTAACAGGGTGGGGCCCCATCAATCATTTGTCATGCCCTTCCAATCAATACTAGGAGTTGGTGTGACATCTGTCACAAGTCTTCTGCCAACGAGAGAGGGTGTCTTCCCTCCTCCCTCCCAGAGTTTGCCAATGAGGGAGAGAGTCTCCTTCCCTCCTCCCACCTCCCTTCCTGGCTTTCCCTTTGCATTTTGCTTCCTGTACAAAGTAGTTGCTCCTGCTGTGCTCTGAAGCATGTGAGACAGTCCTTTTTGCACCTTAGCTTGCTAACTCATGCCAGTCATGGATTCCCCTAATCAGCAGCATTGTAGCACATAAGGTAGAAGCTGGGGGGGGGCTGTATTTTACTCCTGGTGGGGAGTGTTCAAAAGTGGTTGGAATCAGAGGGAGTGGGTGGCAGCAGCCTCCTTTGTATTCTGCCCTTTACAAGCAGACTCATGACCATTTTACAGTGTGTGCGGGTGCCCACACAGCTGTTTTGGCCCTTGAAAACACGTAGTGGTGGGGAAAGAGCTCTGCACCACAAGCCCACAGTGGATTGGGGCATCACAGCATTCCAAAATTACTGTAAAATGATGATAATGAATAGGTGCTGGCAACAATTTTGCCTTCTTTTTTAACTGGTCTCAGTGAGGGAGGGATCACAGTCTGTATCTCTAGAGGGGAGCCTCCCCAGCTTCCCTTCTCATCTGCGTGAAGCAAAAAAGCCACCCTTCCCCAGCATGCCAGGCAGGCTGTTGCTGTGAAGGAAAAGTGTGTGTGCACATGCTTGCTAGGGTTGCCAACCCCATGTTAGAAAATTCCTGGAGATTTGGGGAATGGAGCCTGGTGAAGGTGGGACAGGGACATTAATCAGGTATAATCTTGTGTAAACTGTCATTTTAACATTGTTTTAATTGTATTATACTAATTGAAGTAAACCACCTTGAGCCCGTTTATGGGGAGGGTAGTGTATAAATCAGTCTATCCTCTGAAGTAGCAATCTTCTCCTAGGGAAGTGATCTCTCTAGTCTGGTGATCACTTGTAATTCTGGGAGATCTCCTTATTCCTTATTAGGTCTCTCATGCCATTCGATTACATTGTTTTATGCCATGTTAATCCACCTTGAGTCTCAAGTAGAAAAATGGTAAATAAATTATAAAGAATAAATACATAATAAGGTAAATAGAAGGGGAAGTCGTGGAAGTAGTGACAGACTTCACGTTCCTGGGATCCCAGATCACCGCAGACTGTGACAGCAGCCATGAAATTAAAAGATGCCTGCTCCTTGGGAGGAAAGCGATGGCGAACCTAAATAGCATGATAAAAAGTAGACACATCACTCTGCCAACAAAAGTCCACATGGTCAAAGCAATGGTATTCCCAGTAGTCATGTATGGGTGCGAGAGCTGGACTATAAGGAAGGCTGAGCGCCGAACAATAGATTCTTTTGAACTATGGTGCTGGAGAAGACTCTTGAGAGTCCCTTGGACTGCAAGGAGATCAAATCAGTCAATCCTAAAAGAAATCAACCCTGACTGTTCCCTGGAAGGCCAGATAATGAAACTGAAGCGCAAATACTTTGGCCACCAAATGAGAAGGGAGCACTCACTGGAGAAGACCCTGATGCTGGGAAAGATTGAAGGTCAAAAGAAGACGGGGACGGCAAAGGATGAGATGATTAGACAGTGTCATCGATGGAACGAACATGAAATTGAGTAAACTTCAGAGGACGGCGGAAGACTGGCAGGCCTGGCGTGATGTGGTCCATGGGGTCGCAAAGAGTCGGACTCGACTGTGCGAATGAACAACAACAATAAAAAGGTAAATAAATAATGATATGCTTACCACCACTGTACTCATTTGCCCCCCTGCCCCAATGAAATTTTTCTGGCTATGGGTCTGCAAGGAAGTTTGGGAAATAGGTGAAGACTCTCATTTGGGGCAAGGAAGGGGGATAGATGTTCTAGAGAGAGAAGAAAATTCCCTACCCAGTCAAACAGGAATTAGATCTGAAGAGTGTATAGATCCCTGGTCTGGTGTGGCTAGAAACTGCCTTTAGAGATCTTCAGTTAAAAACTCAAGACAAGTACTGGTGTTTCAAGAGAAGGAATTTGGTTACTGTTAGGAGTGAACCAGCTTTCTGGAAACCAAAAGAGTCAGAGAATACTCAAAGAAAGTGTACTGGAGTGTTCGGGAAAACACTGGAATAAAAGCCTCTCAACATAAAGATTTAAGTAACTATGAATAGCTTAAGAAACTCTCATTAGCCTGAAATACAATCAAATACAAATACAATACCTTTATTGGCATAAAATATCAAATACACATGCAGCATAGAGCCTCAAGATAGGCTGGAGGGGTATCACATTCCGAATTGCCTTAATATGAGCCTCTCCTCCTAGATACCTCATAAAAGAAATTTGCTACAGGTTCCAGAATTTCTATATTATGCGAAGACAATAAAGAACTAATTTTATGCTCATCAGATCGGCCCAAAAGGGGGTCCAACACAGGTTCAATATAAACAACACGGATGTCACAGTGGAATTTACAGTACAATAGCACATGTCCAATGGATTCGATTTCCCCCATCCCACAGGGGCACAATCTATCTTTATAGAAGAACTAAAGTCTGTAAAAGTAATGGTTTTACCTCAGAAATTTTACCCTTGATTTCACCTGACCTTTCACCTCTATGTTGAATAAAATATTTTGTTAACTTGGAATATAAAAACTTTTTGAATGCCATTTAAGTTAATGCTCCTAATCCTTCCCTCAGTTTTCTGGGCTGAGTCAACAGCCAAAATATCATTCTGTGATAGGGTGCGACAACCAAAGTTCTTCAGCAAAGAAAAAAACACATTACTAGGGTGGCTCAGTCAGTAAAGGGAAAGAAAAATGGAGGGAAAACCTTACTTCTGAGGGAGGGACGTGCATGGGGCCACCATAGATGTATTGAGAGAGACAGATGGAGTGCTGTTTTAGATCTACACCCAGGCTTCCATTCCAGGTAATGTCTAGGAACACTGGAGTGTATGTAACACTAAGTGCACTTGATTGGTGGCTAGTGTGGAGGAGGACCAAGATTTAAAAGGCTCTTCTGAATCAGATACAGTGGAACACCAACATAGACTAATACTAAATTGATTTTCTTATCTGTAGATTAGGACTATTCTGTCAGTAAAACCTTTTGTAAAATATTTAACACTAAGTGCACTTGATTGGTGGCTAGTGTGGAGGAGGACCAAGATTTAAAAGGCTCTTCTGAATCAGATACAGTGGAACACCAACATAGACTAATACTAAATTGATTTTCTTATCTGTAGATTAGGACTATTCTGTCAGTAAAACCTTTTGTAAAATATTCCTTAGTTCTTTTATTTGATACTAGCCTGATACCCATGCTTCACTACGGTATTTAA
>NW_015175538.1:0-3870 GCF_001447785.1 Gekko japonicus | reverse complement strand
AAGCTGAATTAGTGGGAGCTAGCTCACAGTTTTTTAGCCTCCAGCTCACACATTTTTGTCTTAGCTCAGGAAGGATGGGGCTCCAGAGCAAACTAATTTATGTAGTAGCTGAATTGCTTGCTCACAACTTTAATTCCAGTAGCTCACAAAGGAAAAGTTTTGCTCACAAGACTCCACATCTTAGAGGGAGCATTGCCCCACACACCTGCAGCCTCTCCCGTGCTCTGAAGCCCTGACTGCTACGTCACATTGGCTGTCATACGGGGGCCACCTCAGCATCATATAAGGATACAGAGCCCACCATTTTCTCCAGGGGAACTGATCTCTGCCATCTGGAAAGCACTTGTAATTCTGAGTGCTCTCCAGCCCTCACCTGGAGATTGGACACATTTTACCTCAGAACAGTAAAACTGTTTAGAATGTTAGCGGCAAAAGCCAATCAAGTCGCATATGCAAACGACCTCTGTGTTCTGAGGCAGAGGCCAATGAGGCTGCATATGCAAATAACCTCTGTGTTCTGACTGGCTATGGGAGGGAGAGAAACTGCAAAATGTTTAGAATGTTGGAGTCAAGACTCAGGCAAAGCAGCCAGTAGATAGGGAGACCCTCTGAATGACAGATCAGAGAGCGAACTGATTTTGGAGCATGTGGAATGTTCTAGAGAAGTGCCACCACCATTCGGCTTTTACTTATAAGGGAGATATGGCTTTCATCAAATGCAGCAAAGCTGAGTCTTTAAAGTTTCATAGATTTCAGTCAGAGAAGTGAACACATACTTAACTCTCCTCTGTTGAAATCAGTTGATTTGATCATGCTCTAGTTATGCATTTATAACCTTAAAAATTCCTGTACAGTATGACATATATGATAATTAGCAGATGGATCTATGTAATTTGATCTTTTATCCATTCAGTATGTCCAAAAAGACCCAAATAATGAAAATTCACTGCTAAGGAACCAAAACCTTTCCCCCCCTTTTCTGACCACGTTTAATTGTTTGACTGATGTAGCAAGCCATTATCCTCTGCTTATCAAATGTGTCATGCCATTGTCAGAAAAGAATGAGGCACAGTATCAGAGGACATCTTGTATGCATTAACTTGTCTTTCATTTGCATCCAAATTCAAGTCATGTTTACTATGGTAATAGCAAATTCATGAAATTTAGATAACACTGGAGAATTATCAGGGGGGGGGGGACTCTGGGTTCTAATTCAAAACAGGCCTGTGGTCCTCAGATAAGTGTCTGGACAATGTTAAATCTTATCTAGAAATATTGCAGCTAAAATTTGCAAATATCTGAATTATCTCTTCAAAACAGAACAGATGGCACAATACAAAGACTGACTTTTCTTGCTTCTTAAAAAAGCAAATGAAATTAATTCTGACTTGAATCTTTATATACACTGCATGTTTGTTATATAAAAAGAAAATTGTATGCTCAGGTTTTTTAAATAATAGACACAGTCCAATTTCTACATTAAGGACTGGGAATAATGTTCGTTGTACTGATAGACTATTAGTAACTTAGAGTTTCAGAAAAGTTGTTAGGTTAGTCTGTTTAGTAGATAACCACTGAATTGCCTGTGCATTCTAATTTGCTGAAACTACATGGGAACATTAGACCATTTGCATTTGCAAGATATTATGTGATCAGGATCAAAGAACACTGTTGCACCTCACATAGAATTTAGATTTGGTAGCATGAGATTTCAAAAAATGATCCTTCTTCGTTGAAGGGTTGAGAGGCCACTGGTGGTTGGCTAGGTATAGTGGAGGATAAGCCAAGTTAACTGGCACAGCATAATCGTGAGAACACTGAGCTTTCAGGGCTGCTAACAAGATGGTAACAAAGGCTGTATCTGTGTGCATGTGTATGTGCCACCAAGTTGCAGCCAACTTATGGCAGCCCCATAGGGTTTTCAAGGCGAGAGACAAACAGGCATGGTTTTCCATTACCACTCTTTGCACAGCAACCCTAGACTTCCTTCCTACCCAAGTACTAACCAGGGGCAGGCCCGTAGCTAACCGGGGGCCCATGGGGCCCGGCCCCCTCGTGATTTTAATGGGGCCCGATCTGATGAGACTGAGCTATCCTGGGCTACCCACATGGTGACAATTTCCTGCAGTCATTGCTGCTGCAGATGCAGAGGCATTCACAGAGACAGCAGAGCATCCACAAGGGGATATTCTCCATACTTTCCTTGGACATCCCCTTGGGCACACTACTTTTGCCCCCCCCCCCCCACACCAGCAGGAAAAAAACACTTAAAAAAACTACCACTGTAGTGATATAGCAAGTGCCATTTAAAAAATAGCTGGTAAAAAGCCTCATGGGAGTACATGGTATGATGGCAAGGCCAGCAACAGCTTACCCTGATGTGGAACAGATGATAGGGCCCAGGGCTCTTGGTGACACCTCCTGCCACCTTCCATGTGCCTCTTCTGCTGCCCACCCTCACCTGCTCATGAGCACTCATGAGCACCTGCTCATGTGCTCCCAGTTAAACATGTTGCTAAGCATAATTTGGGAAGATCATTCAGGGGGTCATACCACTGTAGTGATATAGCAAGTGCCATTTAAAAAATAGCTGGTAAAAAGCCTCATGGGAGTACATGGTATGATGGCAAGGCCAGCAACAGCTTACCCTGATGTGGAACAGATGATAGGGCCCAGGGCTCTTGGTGACACCTCCTGCCACCTTCCATGTGCCTCTTCTGCTGCCCACCCCCACCTGCTCATGTGCTCCCAGTTAAACATGTTGCTAAGCATAATTTGGGAAGATCATTCAGGGGGTCATGACAGTGGTGCTCCTGGTGGGCAGCACCCCCAGCTACATGAACTGCCCAGTGTCCTATAGCATAGGGCATGTAGGCAGTGTAGGCAGCTGAAAGGACAGGTAGTGGGAAGCCTTGTGAGCGGGATAAGGAAACACAGGCAGGTGGAGGCAGAAAGGGAGGCGGATGTGGGGGCCTGGTGGTAGGCAGAAAGGCCACTCTCTGCCTGGGGGCACCAAAAACCTGGAACCAGCCCTGTGGGTTGGGGTGGCAGGCATGGGGGAATGACAGCACTGAAATGGCAATAATGTGGGCAGGAGGCTTGAAAATGTGCATCTCCCCATACACATGTTATGTTAACCACCTTTGACTGCAATATTTGAGGAGAGATAGAGGCAAAGCAGGGCAAAAAGTAGGAACTGGACAATTGGAGCACATCATGAAGGTCCTCTAAAAAGCCACCAGTCTGGAAGAGATGGAGGAGCAAAACAGCCAAGTGGATACAACCAATGAAAACAGAACCATTTTAAAATAATATAATTATTCCATTAAAATATTTGAACTAATTTGAAACTACATCCTGCTCATCCTGCAAAAGTTTTAGAAGTGTCTTTGCTTGCTTTTGGATGACGGAAAGAATAAAACCAGGGGGGTTCTATAGAGAAAAAAAAGATTTCCAAGGGGAGGGTGCTAGTGCAGAGGAAGGTCTTGCCCATGCCCACTTGTAAAATGATACTGCTACAGGAAGATCTGACTGACTTTTGTATTATAGCAAGCATTTAAGAAGCCAGTAAACCCCTGCCAGTATTTATTTATGTATTTATTAGAACATGATTGTTCACACATCTTTCCTGTACAGGGCAACTCACAAAAGATAAGAATAATATAACCCTGAGAAGTACACAAAGCAACAAATATGACCAGCACTCAAATGTCCCCAAGCCAGCAAAACAATAAGCTGATTATAAAGTTGGGCTTGGTTATCCTTTGCAAACCTCATGGAAACTCTCATTGCACAAAAGCAGCATCTCTTTCAACCAGTAGATGGCACACAACCCATTTAAAGGCTCTGCAACATGTAAACAGTTTCCAC
>NW_015175537.1:47710-53852 GCF_001447785.1 Gekko japonicus | reverse complement strand
TCCTGCGCTTGCCTGAGGGAATGGGCGCGGAAATCAGTTAGTATAGAGCTTGCTACAGCACTGGACGATCCAGCGCAGGCGCACTAGATCCCATTGGTGTGAAGCACAGAGACCACGAAGAAGATCTGTGTGTTCAGCATTTCTGCCCTGACAGCAAACCTGGCGCTTCATGCGATGGACCCACAGGGCACGATGCAAAAGACGGGGAGGAGAAACAAAGCATGGAGGGCATAAAACATAAAGGAATGAATAAGTTGCTCTTCTTAGGAAAGGAAAGCACTGATGCACCCATGTGCTGCTGGTGCTGCATGGTCTTGGCTCACGGGGTCCCGCACAAGCCCTCTGGAAACAAAGGGGAGCTGCAGAGCAGCAGGGACCATTTCCCAAAGCCGAGTGTTCGCCAATGGGATAGGGTTCCTTACACAGTGACTGTGTATAAGCCATGTTCTTGTCTGATGCACTGAGGTGTCTGTTCCACTTCCCCCAGGTTTGGACAAAGCCTGGAACCATGTAGAGGGGGAACACAGCACTTAACTCTTTCTTTCTTGCCACTCCCTCGGAAAAGCCAAAGACAGTCTTGGCTCTGATATCCCTGGGAAAGGGGCTTATCCGATCATTAAGAGATATGCAAAGTCAATAAGGAGTATGGACAGGGCATAAGTGGAACGTATTTCGGCATATTTCCATCTCATGGCTTCGCTCAGCTGGGCAGAGATAAGAAGGGCAATAGTTATTTAGGGTGTGATCTGTCTACCTACCTACAGACCATACATAAAAGAAGCCTACCTAAGGCCAACCCTAAGAGGAATTCTCGATCTCACTGGAGGTTTTTTCCTGCTTCCTTGTTCTTTCTGCCAAAACATATCATTTTTTCCCCCTTAAGAAGAAAAATCTTCCTGATATATTTATCTGAACAAATTCATAAAGGTACACTAAACTAAAGTTTCTGAAAATGCCCCACACTGAAGGTCCCACTGGAACCTAGAAACTTGACTGAGAGGTTATGGTTTTGATTATACTGAGAGTCACTTCAGTGTCCTTCAGAGCCGCTCACAGATGCTCCTGGATTTACGAAGGGGCCCCAGTTATCTAGCCTGCAGTGGAATCAATCCATGGAAAACTGGTGTCTTTTTTATGTCTGTAGGCCATCCTCCTAGATTAGTCTATTTTCTGTTTTCCTACATCAGTTTCAGATCAGACTGAGGAAATTCACGATATTCCCCACCCTCAAATCTAGAGGGAATGACTGTGAAACTCCAGCTGAAAAGATGTTGTTGAGATCAGTGTGCTAGATGCTCATTGTAATCTTAACATGGCTTTTGTAATAAGAAATGGGGATTAGTTTGCCCCTTTAGCTGCTGCTTTGTAGCTGTATGTATGACAATCCAAATTAAAACAAAAAACAAAGAAACACACACACGGTCTTCAAGCAGTTGACATTGTTTTTTTGGACTTCAAGGGGAAGGAGGCCTTGATGTCAGCGCCTCGCTCGGAAAGCAAGGGCATTGGTTCCCCAAGGAGGGTCCCATAATGCATCTGGACGAGGTGCAGGGAGTGGCAGGAGCTGGAATGTGTAGGGGGGGCAAGAGCGCCAGGCTGGGGCAGGGAGATGCTCAGCTAGAGAACTGATCAGGTATTACTTGCCTGCTTGCATTATCTCATCCCCAATTAAGACCTGTAATTTAACACAGTGGAGATGTCACTTGCAACCACAAAACCCGGAGCTTAGGGCACACTGACGTTCTCGGGAGGGAGAGCGGGGACATCCAGGCTCTCCCACCCCCACCTCCTCCCTCACCCAACAGAAGGTCGATAAGTGGGGGGGGGGGAAGACCAGTGACTACACTGAGAGGGGAAAGTGCTGGGTGCCCTCAGCACAGGACAAGAAAGCAAAAGCTGCACCACTGCCTCCTTCACGTTTTGTAAATGCCAGGGCTCTCTGCTACAGAGCAGGTGGGCAGGACCCAAAGTACTGGCCACGTGCTTCCTAGTGAACCCAGCAGGGCCTTCATTTCCCCCATCTCTCTTGCAAGGGCCTGCCCCGCTTTCAGCACCACCAGGCTCTCGGTAGCTGGCAGAGAGCCCGGGCAGCTTTAGGGCGGTCCCCACACCTCGGTCTGGGGCTAAGTGAAATCTAGTTTGATTTAAAGCGCCATGGAGCATGTATGAATAGGCAGCCAATGGACAAGCTCTGGCTTCTTGCTTTTTAAACTATGGGTGAATGCAGGGGAAACGTGGCTAATGCCAAAGACACTTAAGAAAAAGATTACCCCCATCATGATAAATGCTAAAGCAGTTTATAAGCTTGGAGGGCCACAGTCTCTCCCCCCCCCCCACTGATAGAACCGCACAAGCCCAGCATATAGGAAGCGAGCAAAGTGACTGTTTCATGTGTGGCTTTAAAGCCTCTTTTTTTCCCTGGCTGAACAAACGGAAGCATCCCAGGGGCGTGAGGAGCAAAGGGGACTGGAGCAAAGCCTTTAGGACCAACTCCAGAAAGGCAAGTAGGAGGACATGCATTTAAGCACCTCTCTTTCTCCCATGCCAGCAAAGCCCAATGCCAAAGGAGCACCGCCACCCCAACAGGCATCATGCCAAGCCATGGCCAGCTGAAGTCACAAGCTAAAGCGCTCTCTGTTTTCACATCATGTGTCTTTCTGCAGAAGCAGCTCTGAGCCCTTCGCTCAGATCCCATGATGTACACATGTTGACAATTCATGCTTCAGGCTGCCTGAGGCAAGAGCTACCCTGTCCCGGAGAGCCACACTGACCAGGGCTTGTCCCAGTGAGATAGTTCCTGAGTTGGGCTTTTCCCAGGCGCTACTTCACATGATTTGCAGTTGCAGGGCAGACTAAGGAGGGGGAATGGGGGGGTGGCAGAGTCCGCAAGCCAAAAAGGAAAAGGAAAAAGGAAAAATATCTGCTCCTTACTTGTGCATCAATTATTTTCTGTTTAGTCTCTATCACGTCTTGCATCTTCTCGTGATCTTTCTTTAGCTCTGCTTCAACAGCCATTAGCCTGCAATGGAGAGCAAGAATCAAAGGGGAGAAAAATCTGACTGTGGCTTTGGGGGTGGGGAGAAAGGAAAAGCAAACATTGGCCCAGTAACTGGCTCAAGAGCAAAACTATTCCATTCTGCTCCTCCATTACATTTTCTACTGGTAAATCCACCATCACTGAAGCATCTGTCTCCTTCAGGCAGGCTCATCTACTTAAACAGCACATGAAGAACCCATGAAGCTACCTTAATACTGAATCAAACCACTGGTCCATCATGTTCAGTATTGACGACTCAGACTGACAGCAATTTTTCAGGGACTCAAGCAGAAACATCTGTCCTACTACATGACCCTGAACTGGAGGTTCCAAGGATGGGACCTGGGACTATTTGTAATGCCAAGCAGATGCTCAGATGGTCCCTCCCAAAGACTGGTTTCCAAGCACTTCCTCTGGACCTGCTATTGATTCTGCCATAACCTTTTGGCAAGTGATCTCAGTACCTTCCAGCCAGTCTCTCCGTGTGTGTGATAAAGACAACATCCCACTCACAACCTATTGATTGTCAGATGTCACAGAGGAGCTGCCCATATCTGAAACGCTCAGGCTGCAAAGTAAAGACGACTCTTGGCACCTGCAAGCTTGCCAGTTCCTCCCACACAGGCCAGTATTCTCCCCTCTCCTTACCTGCTGATGATGCTCTTCATTTGAGCATCCTTCTCCTCCTGCTGCCTTCGGAGCCGCTCCTCGCTGTCTTCGAGCCTTGCTTTGTATGCTGTCAGCAGCTGTTTCATTTGCTCCTCCTGAGCGAGGAGACGCTGTTCGTATTCTTCCAGCCGGCGACTGGACACTGTTAGCCGGTTCTTCAGATTGGCTATCTCTTGCTCGTACTGCAGATGGGGGAGAGGGCAGATAGTATGGTATCATTATCATTATTTATTTATTTAATTTGATTCATTAATCGCCCCATCCCAGTTTGTGCCAGGCTCTGGGCGATGTACAACAGAGGCACAAAGCCATAAAATGAATACACAGGACATCAACAATTCAGAATAACAAAGGTAGAATAACAGATTTTTTTAAAAAACCAAGTTAAAAAGCCCCAGATGGTGACCTTAAAATTTTTATCCCAGTTCTGGACTGCCTGGCCACTTTCTGGGCAGGGGGCGAGGGAACACAAGATCAGAATTGAGGGGAGGGGGGGAAAGGAAGAGGGTGCCAGCCACGACAGAACACCGTTGCTGCCCTCAACCAAAAGCCTGGCAGAACATCTCTGCCTTGCAGGCCCTGCGGAATTGCATAAGATCCCGCAGAGCCTGGGTGGTATCAGGCAGAGAGTTCTACCAGGTCGGGGCCAGGACCGAAAAGGCCCTGGCCCTGGTTGAGGACAGCCTGATATCTTTGGGGCCATGGATCACTAGCAGGTTGTTATCTGCAGAGCTTAAAGCTCTCCTGCGGACATACCAGAAGAGACAGTCCCGCAGATGCGTTGGTCCCAGACCGCTCAAGACCTTGAAGGTCAATACCAAAACCTTGAACCTGACTTGGTGTTCCACTGGGAGCCAGTGTAGCAACAGTGGTGCAGCACAGGTTGAATATGTGCCATCCATGACATTCCCATCAGGACTCACGCCACTGCATTCTGGATCAGCTGGAGTTTCCAGGTCAGTCTCAAGGGTAGGCCAGTGTACAGCAAGTTGCAGCAGTCAAGCCTGGAAGTGACCGTTGCATGGATTACCGTGGCTCAGTCAGGGTATGACAGGAAAGGAACCAGTTGCCGAGCTTGGCGAAGATGGGAAAATGCCAGCCTGGCAATGTGCATAACCGGGGCCTCCCTAATTAAGGAGGCCTCCAAAATCACACCCAAACTTTTGACGGACAGCGCCTGTTATCAACGGCGTCTCTTCAAAAGCTGGAAGCCTAGATTCCAATCCCAAAACATCCCCCCCCCAAGCCACAGTCTGAGAGGGATATTGCTTTTTCTAACAAGGAAAACAGTGCGAGAAAGGAGATGTAGAGATGCTCACTGTGGTCAATTCCAGGCAGAAATCAGGTGAGAAATACCTTCCGCTCTAGAGCTCACATCTATATTACAGTAATTGGGCCCGTACTCTATCCATGCCCCAGGAGTTTGGCTGCAAGTGAGCAGCTGACAAGCGGAAAAGTACCAGGGATGAGTCATCAATTCCCCAAGCACAAAGCACTTCAAATGGCTCTGGCCAGAGTTAGAGAAAAGGTTTACCAGCTAACACTTCAGCTAAGGGACAGAGCCTGGGGAAGCCAGGAGGCTTGATCGCATTTCTTTCTTGGGTCAGGAAGACTGTGAATGACTCCCAGAAGGGGGAGGGACTCCTAAAGGGGAGATTAAACATTCTCTGGACATGAGGGAGTTCTCTCTTTGTCTCTTATCTCTTGGCTTTTGGCCTTTTGTTCTTTTGTGCTCAAGCCATGAAGTCCTAAGCCTTTACTGCGAGACTCCATCTTGACCATGTGTTGAGGGACAATTGGGAGAAGTCCTATAAACGCTGAGAGCTTAGACAATGGAGGACTTTTAAATGCTGCACCCTTAAGTGTTCCTAGCTTACCCCAGTTCACATGAACTCATGAACACATGAAGCTGCTGTATACTGAATCAGACCCTTGGTCCATCAAAGTCAGTACTGTCTGCTCAGACTGGCAGCGGCTCTCCAGGGTCACAGGTGGAGATCTTTCACATCACCTACGACCTGATTCTTCCCACTGGAGATGCCAGGGACTGAACCTGGGACCTTCTGTATGCTAAGCAGATGCTCCATCACTGAGCCACAGCCCCTCCTCAACACTGTTTAGGATAAGTGAATTAGGGTTTAGAGGACTGCATTTTTACATGGTGTCTTTCTATCCTTACTCAGCCTGATGCTTGTTGTGTGCTTTCTATTCATTTATTTTATTCCGAGTACCAGAAGCCCCTCTGTACCCCAACCATGCCTAATTCAGTCCCGCTGTCCACAGAGCCATAAAGGAGAGGGGCAGCAGTTGAACTCGCCACCCCTAAAGTGCGAAGGCAGGAAAGTGCAGTAGATCGTCCCCACACTAGCTAGTATGAGCAGAGCGGGAGATGCAGCAAACAGGCAGAGCCTTTGAACAGCAACACGGTAAAGCGTG
>NW_015175537.1:42796-47665 GCF_001447785.1 Gekko japonicus | reverse complement strand
TTAGTTGGTGAGAGAAGCTGGGAAACAAGGAGTTGAGGGAAAGAAGTGCCTAAACGGACAGAGACCCAGAACAGCACCATAACTTTCTGAGCTTCTGGACTAGAAAGAACAGGGCTTGTGAGACTGTTTCCTCACGCAGCCAGTGCTCTAAGAGCCCCAAGCTTACTTTTAATCTCTGTTAAAATACTACAACTAAGCTATCTATGCTTTGCACCCATTATGGGGCATCCACATTAATATAAATTATTCCAACTGCAGAAACCCGAGTATGTGTGTCTTTTTTTGTAGTGTTTTAAAGGCATGATCATCAATGATCCATTCCTTGATCATGCCCAGAGAGCAGAGGTCCAATTAAGTCTAAAAGATATTGACCTGAGCAACACAAGGAACACAGCAATGTGGTCATGAGACAGACAGAGCGCCATGGTGGGACTGGAGCACTTCAGACTACAGGGGAGGGACGCATCATCTTTCAAAATCCCCCATTGTTAATCATTCCCTCTAAGCAGAACGCCAGCACAGCATGCTTGCATTTCCAACCCATCGGCAGAAACGGTCCACATGTTTTTCAAGGATTTCAATGCCTCTGCAACCACGAGACTGATGCATTTCTATAAAGCAACTGTTTTTTGTGCTCCTAGTCTAAACTCGTCTTGCCCATTTTGGGCAGGGGGATGAACTCACTTCTAGCTGACCACTAGACTGACGCACCTATTCGGTGTTCAAGGCATCCATGCTCCACAGGTGTTCACGCAGAGCCTTCATATGCTTCTTCTGGTGTCCCAGGAACTTAAAGTGCCTCCGCCAGGGTTGTGAAATTGTGAGACTCAAACTACAGACACCATGTCCTTCTCTCAATTCCCCCAGTCTAGAGTCCTAGAGGTTGTCACGTCTAACAAGCACTGGGAGTTAAGCTCTCTGCAGTCTACTCATCTGCAGATCCCAGGGCTGCCAAATGGGAACACTTGGGGATGGGTGGGAGCGCTTGGGCATGGAGACTGGGGGAAATGACATCACAAGACACTCTGATGTTGTCTCCCCGACCCGTTTGTCTCCTGCTGCTCCACTAAGCGAGGGCGGGGGTCCTAAGCAGCACAAGCCAGAGGATGCCCACCATGGGACATACTTCCAGACAGACCTGCTCCCTATCTACACCACCTCAAGCTCTGTGGAGAGAAGGGTGAAAAAATGACAGCCACTAGCAGAACGCGTGGCCACTCTTCTATGGCTACTCAGCCACGGGTCCCTCCACTCCAGCTATAAGGCTCTTACAGCTCTCTGTGCCTTCCTTTCCCCTGCACCACACCACCATCTCCATCTTCTGAGCAGAGAGAGGCTCAGCAACACTGAAGCTAGCAGAGGGAATAATGGAGCTGGAGTGGGCAGAGACTTGTGGTCCCCAAAGGGCTGGCAACAATGCAGGGGCCGCTCTGTCTGCCCTGTTGCTCCCTCCCACTGAAGTGCCTGACACAGCAGGCCAAGGCCACGGGCGCCTTGGGATCCTCTGTGCCGGCTTAACCCCATATAAGAGTCCTTCCGCTCCCTGCCCCCCCCCCCCCCACTGTTCTAAGGGGAGGGAATCTTACAGTCAGCCTGAGCTTTCAGTCCCCTCTGTCAATCTCCCCATAGCATGGTCTTGTCTATAAACCCTTACCCTTCAGTCAAGTATTATGGGAGAAGGGAGGCACAGCAAGGGAACTGACTTCTCTTTGGGAGTGCCTTCATTACAGACTTCAACTGGTTTAACGTTTCTCTCTTCCCAGAGAATCCTGGGAACTGTAGTTCTATGTAGGTCAATGAGACCAAACTTATATTCTTAACAAGACTATTATTTAATTGATTGTTTCAAGGATTCTTTGGAGAGAAACTGCGACAGTAATGCTGGTATAAAACAAACATGTTTGTACGGTAGCAGTAGCAAACCTAGGGCTTAAAGCAGTGGCTCTCAAACTGTGTGTTGTGGGCCCCGAAGGTGGGCTGCGAGGCCAGGAAGGAGGAGGAAGAGGTAGGAAAGGATTAGGGTTGCCAGCCCTCCCTTATCACTCTGCAGAACCATTTGGAGGGCAGAGCCTAGGGAGGGGGGAAGCATTACTGATGCCATGGTATCTGGAGTGCTCTATGAATTTTCCTAATCTCTGTGTTAAAGACCATAGATATTTGGGGGAGGCTCCTAGTGTGTCACAGACTAATGTCCCTGCATTATTTACCCTGCTGCTCCATTGATCGAGGACGGGGGGATAATAACATAAGAAAAGCCCTGCTAGGTCAGAACAGTGAACATCCTGTCTCACCCAGTGGCCAACCAGTTCCTCTGGGGGACCAACAACAGAACATAGAGGCCAGCACCTTCCCGGGTTGTGGCCTCCTGGCACTGGGATTCAGAGGATGACTGCCTCTGAACATGGAAGTTCCCTTTAGCCGCCATGGCTAGTACTCAATGACAGACCTATCTTCCATAAATCCATCTAACCCCCATTTAAAGATGTCTCTGCCTGTGGCCATCACTACAGCCTCTGGCAGCGAATTCCACATTTTAATCACTCGCTGTCTGAAGAAGTGTTTCCTTTTGTCTGTCCTGAACCTACTGCCCATCGGCTTCATTGGATGCCCTCGGGTTCTAGTATTTTGGGATGGAGCACAGGGGTGGGAGGTTGCTTGCTGCCGGTGGGCAACAGCTAAGCGTGGAGAGGAGTCTCTGGGAACCTGGATGGCAAACTTGGGTTTGCCTCTTTGTTATGTGCAAAATGGCCATGAAAGGCAGCCTGTCGCTTACACATTAAAACAATAAGAATGAAAAATTTAAAAAGTAACTCGTTCAATATTAGCTGGCGTGAAATCCTTGTGTTTTATGCCATGTATGGTGAAAGGCCTATGGACTTTACAAGTCAGCCCCCCCAAAATAAAGTTCAAAAGTGGGACCCATTACAAAAAGTTTGAGAACCACCAACATAAAAGATGGGACACGGTCATGAAGACAACCCAGCAGACTGGGCCGGGCTGGCTTTTGTGCTCCAAACTCCCCTCATCTTGCTCACACTGGACAAGGGGATGGACTCACATCTAGCAGATTCTCAGAAGCCTGTCTGCAGCAGTCGAGGGCAGCACGAATGGTTGACACATGGGCGTTGTGGGCCCTGATACATTCGTCTTGGGATTCCAGGACCTTAGATTGCTTCTGCCAGGGTTGTGAAATCATTAGACTCAAACTACAGAACACCGCTTCTTTCTCTCGGTTTCCTGTACCTGCAGATAATCTTTTCTGGAGATAATCGTTTCTAAGATCTAAGGATCCTCTCTGGGAAGTATAGTAGCCACGGTGCCTGGCTTTACCACAGCACTGCTGCTTGGGCTTGCTGGGGTGCAATGGGGCTGGTAGTTGCTGCTGCAGGTGGAATGAGGCAGCACAGCTGTAGGGCATCCATGGGGGAAGGAAGGGGGCGCGGCCTAATGGAGGTCCTAGGTGTTCAGGGAGAGGCAGCCCTCCAGGACAGCGGCTGACCAGGAATCTTCCCATTTACTTATGTGGCCAGTCTGCCCCTGGGGTGTGTGCTGAAAATCATAGCAGCTGCTCAGGCCAATTCATAGCAGGGGGCTGTTACCTTTTCTGCATGCTTGACTTCATCTTGGTCAGCATCTTCTTCATATTGCCCGTTGTTGAGGACCCAGGCGGCTGTCCTTTCCACTGGTGACATGGTGGCAGAGTCTACCGGGGACTGAATCTGCAAGCAGAGCAAGAGGAAGATGGAGGGCACAGGTCTGTCAAGTGGAGAACTGTTCCACCCACTGGCTAACCTACCACTCTGTCCCTCTAGTGTGTGCATGAAGAACACTCATAGGCCGGACCAATTATGTTGTTCTGTCTTATCTGGATGCCGCTCAAGAAAATGCCATGTGACTATCAATTCAATGGACAGATGCCTACAAGATTCTCGCTTATCTACCAGTGTCGGGCTTTTCTCTCTCACCGAGTGAGCGACACTGTACTCAATAATGACAATGTCAGCAGTACACAGAAAGAATAATCCCAACAGGTAGGATTGCCAGCTCTGGGTTGGGAAATACCTGGAGATCTTGGGGATGGAGCCTGACTTAAGGTGGGGTTTGGGGAGGGGAGGGACTTCAGTGGGGTATAATGCCACACAGTCCACCTTCCAAAGTGGCCGTTTTCTCCAGGTGAACAGATCTCTGTCACCTGGAGATCAGCTGTAATAGCGGGAGGTCTCCAGCCACCACCTGGAGGTTGGCAACCCTACCAACAGGCGAATAACTTGTATTTGTCAGCCTACTGCAAGCGAGGCCTTCCCATTTAGGGCTAGCCGGTGTGTTTATAAATGAAATGTTGTTACCTGCCCTCAGCCCGCTTCCAGGAAGGACGGGCTATAAATGTGAATGAATGAATGAATGAATGAATGAATGAATGAATGAATGAATGAGAGTGGGAGAACTGCTTTTCTGGCAGGGCCAGCCCAACTATATAGGTGAACTAGGCAGTTGCCCAGGGTGCCTGCCATTAAGGGATGCCAAGTTAGATGGAAGTTAATTTCTCTCTATATAGATACAGATACACACACATTTTCTCTCTGTTGAATGGGGGGGGGGGAGTAGAACTAGTTCTTGTTCACCTAGGGGACCAATACTCCTTGGCTGGTCTTGTTTTCTGGATCAAATCAAGTTCACTCCACTCCTGTATTCTGTCGACAGACACCTATCCCCATGTCTAAAAGCAAAAGAACATGCAATGCTGCAGTTCCATGATGTAAATTCCAGGTATATTACTGGGCCCTAAAAAGCAAGTGTATGTGTGGGACAGAACAGAAAAACTAGACTGAGGCTATGGGATTGGGTAAGGAGGGGGGTTAGCTCTTTCCC
>NW_015175537.1:25046-42770 GCF_001447785.1 Gekko japonicus | reverse complement strand
GGGTAAGGAGGGGGGTTAGCTCTCTCCCTCATGCTTTTCCCAGTTGAAAATGCCAACGCCCTCCAGTAGGAGGGAAAAAAGATAGCTACAATACTGGCACCTGCCTTTTTTCTTTATCAGGCCTCGTAGCAGCAGCAGCAGCCCAGAGGCAGGGGCATTTCTGATTGGTGCTATGACCCCGGATCCAGGTTAGCCCCACCCGCAGCTGCTTACTAGGGCCAAAGTGACCTGTCTAGTGTTCCAGTCATGGAGGTCAAGCATCTCATGCAGTCTGGCCCTTAATCACTTAATTAACTTAGAGGGCAATTCAAACTACGGTTATACCCTCCTAAACCCATGGATTTTCCAGGGACTTTGAAGGGTGTAAGTCTTGCTTTGACTGGCACTGTTAACTCATTTTAGGCCTACAAACTGTACACAGCCCTTTCTGCATAGCTATTAAATGCATGCTAAGTGTTGAAGCAAGTAACGCAGGTAAAAAACAAAACAAAAACAGGATGGGGGAGAAAGGCCACTGACAATTTTTGTTCCTCTTCCTGTAAATGAATCTCTAGTTTCGCTAACACAGGGACCACCATGTTTTCCTTTACTTCTGGTCTCTGACTTATGAGGGAGCTGTAACGTCTGACAAATGCTAGAGAGAGAGACTAATATCTGCTGTTTTCAGGGGGAAATCAGCCATTGCTCTTTTTATTATCAGTATGCTTCGGTGCAACCGAATTTTTTTGTACTGGGCACAAACTAAGTTACTCTGCAAAGAGATTCAGAATAATCTGTGGGACTACTGTGCCTTGCAGATGGCGGCTTCGACCATACTCTTTACCACCAACTTTTTAAAACCTTTTCCTCTTCCTCTTTCCCCTGTCTTCTCTCTCCCTCTTTCTAAAAAGGACAGCTAGTGGAGAGTTGTGTGAAACTCGAAAGCTAGTTCACTATCTGCGTGTTCTAGGTTGCCTCTCATAAAGGTATGGCTACTGCTGCAGTTTTGATTTATTCCTCGCCTACGCACAAAATAGATACGCAGAGCGCAAGTTGACCTCTTGAAACCCAGCAGAGGGCTCTTCTCTGTTCTCACAAACAAATACCAATTAATAAGGAACTGGGAATTTCACAACCATCCACACCCACAGACCAATTCCGGAAGAAAAAAAAATGGCCATATTTTTTGGGGGACATTCCACAGAGTAATTTGCAATTTAAAATATGCAGTGGCATTTGCTGAAATGCCCTCTTCCCTCAAAGACCACGGGATCACAGATGCCTGATAGCTTTTACAGGGCCTGCAACAAGCTACAAATGGACCAAAAGATGCAACACAGCTGGAAGTAGAAAAGCTATGTTAGAGAATCCGTTGAGTTAAAAAACGAAAATGGAAATCTGAGCAAGCAATTTGTAAGTTATCTGCGGGTGCTGCACAGCCAGGCCAATTGTACTGATTGCCGCTTTAGGGACGCCGCAAAAAGGAGGGGACAGAAAGCAGCACCCAGAACACTTCCTGGTCCACCACCACCATTTTGAGGCAAGCCATCACACACTCAGCACAAAGCTCAAGAAGAAAGCAAAAAAGAAAGAAAAAGAAAAGAGTCTTACAGCAACTTAAACACAAACTTTCATAGCTAGTGGGGACTTAGTCCACAAAAGCTTATGCCACAATAAAACTGTTAAGTTTTTAGGATGACATAAAACTCCTTGTTTTGTTTTCGCTGCAACAGATTAACGCAGCTACCCCCAAAGAAATTGATTACCGACTGGGAAATTGCAAAAATACAGCCATGCGGGAGATCTCCCAGAATTACCACTGATCTCCAGACTACAGGAGTTAAGTTCTCCTGAAGTCCAGTAGCACTTAGAGACCAACAAGCTTTTCAGGGGATAAGCTTTTGAGGGTCAAAGCTCCTTTTCCGTATCTGGGAAAGGGAGCTCCTCTGACTCTCAAAAACTTACACCCTGAAAAACCTGTTGGTCTCTAAGCTGGACTTGAACCTAGCGTTTCGACTGCAGATCGACGTGGCTAACTCTGTCCTGAAGCCACCTGGAGAAAATGACAGCTTTGGAGGTATGGCTCTATGGCCTCACGTCCTTGCTGAGCTCCCTCTCCTCCCCAAATGTTGCCCTCCCCAGGGTCCACCCCTAAATCACCAGGAATTCCCCAGCCTGGAGTTGGCACCCCCATGCTGATAACAGGAACGACCTGTCCCCCCAAAAAACCCCTTGGTTATGTATTTCTATCCTTTCTCTACTGTCTTTGAGTGAGTGCTTGTTTGTTTTGCAGCCATTTCCAGTAACATACCCCTAAGGAGGGGGGGAAAAACACCTCTCAGGAGGACATTCTGATAAGGCGGGCCTTTATACTGGCAAAAACTGTAAACATAACACACGTAACTGTGCCTAGGGATGGGGGGAAGGGCTCATCAGAAGAGCAGTTGCTGGACTTCTAAAGGGTAAATCCATATTATGCTGGTCTACAGATCTCTCTTCTCTACCAGTTAAAATGTCCAGCTCCCTAGACAAAATCAACCTTAACAATAAACGAGACAAAAGCCCTGCATGGTAAATGGGCAGTGTATACAAGCATTCTCAAATGTTTGGAATAAATTATTTTAGCATTCGCAAGAATGCCTGAAATCATGTATGGCTGACTCCATTCATGACAATCCTTAGCATTTATTGAGCTCTTAAAGCAGTCAATCGTTTTACACGAATAGTCGCCAGGAACCATTACAACAACAACCCTGTAAACGAAGTCCTCATTATCCACCCCTATACTGCAGATGTTGGACCCAGAGAGAGGTACTCATTTCAGGCTATCTGCTGTGCTCATGGCAGAGAAGCAATTTGGACAGGAGACTTCCTGGCTCAGACTATAAGTGCAGTCACTGTGCTACAGTGGAGCTTCCTTCCCAAATGTGTTTTGCTGCAAAAGGAGTAGTTTTGAGAGGTATTTCTGACTGACGGGTGATTGCTGGCTTTATTTGGCTTTTAAAAGCATAGCAGATCCCCCCCGCCCCGTAATGCCTGTTACATTTTCTCGTATATAGCCCTTTTTTAAAAAAGATGAGAGATTAGTACACATCTGATTAAAGACTGTGCAAGGCAATGTGGTGATCGTGGCTTCAGGTGCAAATTTCAAACTACACCTGCTGTTCCTATGGCAGTGACAGCCATTTCTTAAGCAATTACATCACAAATCAAGCCCAAAGAATAGGCTAAGACTAATCTAGCCCAGGCTAGCCTGATCTCATCAGATCTTGGAAGCTAAGCAGGGTCGGCCCTGTCTAGTACTTGGATGGGAGACCTTCAAGGACTACCAGGGGCGTGACACGGAGGCAGGCAATGACAAAACACCTCTGAGTGTCTCTTGCCTTGAAAATCCTATAGGGTTGCCATAGGTCAGCTGTGACTTGATGGCACTTTAACCCAAAGAATAGGATAAGGACTAATCTAGCCCAGGCTAGCCTGATCTCATCAGATCTTGGAAGCTAAGCAGGGTCGGCCCTGTCTAGTACTTGGATGGGAGACCTTCAAGGACTACCAGGGGCGTGACACGGAGGCAGGCAATGACAAAACACCTCTGAGTGTCTCTTGCCTTGAAAATCCTATAGGGTTGCCATAGGTCAGCTGTGACTTGATGGCACTTTAAACCACCAGTCTAACACTTGGAGGACCCCTGCCTCCCCCCCCCACAATACTTAGGAGTACTTTGGCCTCCAGTGTAGAGAATTTTTTTTTCATCCCCCTAGGGGGAGGTTTTTATTGTTTTTTTTCCCTTCAGACTACAAAACTACAACAGAAAATATAGGAAAGGGAACTACATCTAGGGAATAAAGAAAAAAGACCCTCAACTAAATAAAAACCCAAGAGTAGGAGATCATACATCAGTTTAACACCATGGTATTTTCAAAAAGCTACTAATAATACAATGAACTTAGTCGGTTATGCTAGATTAATTATCGTTTAACCATCCCTTTAACTGTTTAAAGAAATTCCCAGAGCATCCCCAAGTTATTTCAACATTTTTTCAGGCACAGATCAGAGTCCTTCAGCCTTTATTTATTCTTATCTTTTCAAATCCTCAGTTTATAAGGGCTTTTGGGGGCTGCCTCCAGTGTAGAGATTCAGGGATCAAACAGCACAGTGGAATTAGGGAGAACAGCAAGCCAGGCCTATAGGCCATCTTCTTCCTGTCCAGAAGTGCCAAAGACTCCTGCTAACCTTCCCTCTTAGGGTAACCCATGGGTAGGGCGGGGTATAAACATCCCCCTTAGGGTACCCCATGGGGAGGGCGGGGTATAAACTGAATCAATCAATAAATGAACCAATAAATACCAGGGCTACTCACATCCATTGGAAACAGGATAAGATTCCAAGTGAGGAAGAATTGGTTAACAAATCGTTAAACTTAGCAGAAACGGATAAGGTGAATATATGAATGCAAGATAAAGATGACGAAGTATATTTGAAGAGATGGCCGAGGGCATATATACGGTTGAATGAGAAAAGAAAATGACAGACTCGAATTATATTAAAATATGTAATATATACATTTGTAAATAATATCAAAAACTTATAATAAAAAGAAATTATTATTACTATAATAAAAATAATTATTTTAAAAAAGGAAAAACAAAAGGAAATCTGGCCTTAAATGTCAAGGTACACACACAGTGATGGTCCTACCTGCTGCGTCTGCTGCCGCTGGATAGCCCGCACTTTGGGAACCGGACTCTCTCGGGAAGAGGATGATAGCTGCTGCGACCGATTCCCATTTTGGAGAGGCTCTGTGGTCATTGCGGCGGATGCTGCAGAAACGCTTCCTGTACTTCTGACGGACGTGCTGTGGGGGAGAGCCTTTGCCCTCGCGCCTGGCCCCGCTTGCTCCATTTTGCGGGCTGGCATTTGTCCAGTACTGCTCTGTCGCGGCAAAGCTATGGGGATGCGCTTTTCAGCAAGGGCTCCCCGCCACGAAAAATCTTCACTTTTCACGCTCCTCCTGGTGATGTCCTCCATACTGCCGTTGCCTGGGCTGCTCATTTTTAAATCATCGCTGTGTTGGCTTCGGGAGCTGGTCATACTGATGTTTTCCAGGCTTGAATCCACTGACATTGTAGACTTTGGTTGGGAGGCAGTGGGGGTCGACATTGGCTGGGGAGGAGTGGGCTGGGGCACTGGCTGGGGGACAGTGGGAAGGGGCACTGAAGGATTGCTAAGGTGATACACAGGGTTTTGGAATGAGAGGGGCTGGAGATTGCCTGGCTGACTCACTGGAGATTTCAGAGGCCTTCGACTCTGGGGGGCACTCTGGGGCATGCCATAGAAGACTTTCATGCCCACCGCCTCCCCGACTGACAGGTGACTCCCGGATGAACTGAGCACGCTGTCATGGATCATGCATGCAGGAAAGCTCTGTGGGGTAATGGGATCTTGCAGATCCATCAGGGATATGCTTCTGGCATTCGGCATGACCGGATCATCCCCTTGATCAGATGACGCTGCACTCCTTGATGCTGAATGCTGTATCCAAAGCATCTGGCCTTTCAAAGAATATTCGCTCTCCTGGGTTGATAACACTTTGCTTTCACTGAGGAGTGGAAAGGAAAAAGGTATTGATTTTTAAAGGCTGGGAAAAGGACTCCTTCCTTATAACACTGCAGTTAATCATCTCCATTTGTTCTAAGATGCAGTCAAATGAACTGCATTTTTCCAATTCCTTGGGTACAATCCAGCCAAAGCTAAAAGTTATTAAGTTTCATTGATTTCCAGGGAGTAGGAAGGGACAGTGAAACTTGCATGGGGCTCAGGGCGGTTCACAACACATTGATTCAATACAATATAAGTTAAAACACAACAACACCATAAAGACACTTAAACAATATTTAAAAACAAGATGGCAGAGCTAGCATTCAGTCATAGGGGGAGGGCACCGGGCAGATGTAAAGAAACGTTGCCGGCCTCAACCAAAGGACTGGCGGAACATCTCTGCCTTATGTGCCTTGTGAAACTTTAACAGGGCACAGATGTCAGTTGGCAGAGAGCTCCACCAGGCTGGGGCCAGGGTGGAGAAGGCCCCGGCCCTAGTTGAGGCCAACCGGATATTTTTTTGAATGGGGGCCACCAGAAGGGTCTTGTCTGCTGATCTTAATGCCTTTCGGGGGACATACCAAGAGAGGCAGTCCCGAAGGTATGTAGGTCCCTGACTGTTAAGGGCTTTAAAGGTAAGCACCAAAACCTTGAATCTGATCCGGTGCTCCATCGGCAACCAATGCAGTTCGCGCAGCAGTGGATGTATGTGTGCCCTCCGTGGGGTCCCCTGTAAGGACCTGCGCTCCTGCATTTTGTAGCAGTTGGAACTACCGGGTCAGTCTCAAGGGCAGCCGTACGTAAAGCGAGTTACAGTGATCCAGCCTGGAGGTGACCATTGCATGGATTACTGTGACAAGGTCCAGGTGAGACAGATAGGGGGCCAGTTGTCTGACTTGGTGCAGTTGGTAAAATGCCCACCAGACAATACTGTTGATCTGTGCCTCCATAAATAAAGTAGGGTCCAGGATCACCCCCAGACTCCTGACGGTAGGTGCCAATGTCAAGGGCTGGGAGTCGGCTCCCCAATTCTAAGTCACCCCCCTGCACCCACTACAGACCCCCCCGTACTTACAAGGTATATTGTAAGAAGCACTTAAAAGGTATCTTTTCCAAGAAAACAATGGGACCGATAACTGGATTTTGGTTGGGTTATGCCACCATGGCCTCTGATGCCTACTGCTACCTAGCTAACCCCCTCCAGGGCTGCAAACCACCGGGAAGGCCACAGTGGAGTCACTGGCCTCTCAACCCCTGCAACCTTCATTTCTAAAGCAATTGTTTTAAGCAGAGCCAAGGTCTCGTACAGGACACTCAACCCAGTCAGCTGTAGCAGCCTTCCGTTCTGGTGTGCATGGCTCTTCTCCCTTGTACTGCGTAGCCACAACCAGCATTACATACCTGTCAGTGGGGTCCTCGAATATTTTCTGAAGTCCTGAAGACAGGCTCACATTTGGGCTTGAACTATGCTCTGTCAACCGCCTCAGCTGCTGCTGTATTGGAATGGGGTTTGATACAGCTTTTGCGATGTCTGAAAGGATCCGTGGTAGAGGCCCAAGTTTTTCAACCGTCGCCTGTAGGAAGGAATTTTCACCCTGATTCGACAATAAGCACCGTGCCAGCCACCATTTCAGGTTGTTTTGGGGGTTTGATTATGAAAGTTTTTTTAAAAAACAAAAACAAAACCAATGATGAACGTGGGTGGAACAAGTGGAGGTTGGGAGGAAAAGAAGGTGGTGGGGCGTTTGTGTGTGGGGGTGTGGCAGGATCACAATGCATTGTGACGGAGCAGCAGAACCACGACGACCGGGCGGATGGAGAAGACGAAACAGGGTGCAGCAGACATCGAGGAAAGAAAAGGAAATAGAAATTAAAAAGTGACCCCCCAAAATAAAAAGGTCATGCTCAACAACAAAAATAACAGAACAAAAAACAAAAAACAAAACCCCAAACAAACTCAGGCCATTCCAATGCAAAACTGTCATGCAAAGCAAACTGCATTCAAGGGTGGGGTGGTAGGATCGGGGGGGACGACAACAGAAAGACTATAATAACTAGCTAATTTTTTAAAATTCAGAGAACTACATTACATACATAGTCATCTGCCTTCGAGGAAACTCCTCTTCCCCCACCCCCAACAAAACAGAACTGTAGTCAGGGAAATGCATGCTGACACACAGGGAGATTGGCATTCATGGGATCTGTGAGGGAACTGAAAGAAAGCACAGAACGTGCTCTGATGCGTGCGTGTGCGCATTTATATGTGGCTATTCCAACCAGCTTTTGCTGATTAGATAACTCTTTTACAACTTCAATATTTCCCTTATTACCAATGTGATAACGAAAAAACCTGCCTGATTCTGATTAGAAACTTGATTGTGTCCAATTAATTTTCTTCCTCCTTCCCCACCCTGTATGGGACACCAGACCTTTATCATTTACAAAAGTTAGACCAGGGGCTTGGGAAAAGGCAAGGCTTCAGAGACTACTGGGACCTGTACAACACCCACTGCAGCCACTTTGCTGCGCTTGAGGAACAAGCAGAGCTGTGTTGGGTGGTCAGATCCTTGATGTAAAAGGCTTTAGGTCACGTCTCTTTTAGATGCAGCTTCAGGGGCTGGCAAGGCTTTCTGCATCCCCACCATTTATGCAGCCCTAACACAGAGCATGGCTAAAACAAATCCCCAGATTGGCTCCAGGGTGTCAGCGTTTTCAGCTCTTTCAGCTATCTTTGATTTGCTCTACGTACAGCCTTTGAAACCATTATTGCTGGAATTTCTGGCTACAGAGAGGCAGGGGGAAGACCAGTTACAACGGAAAGACCATCTCCTAGATGATACTGACCCAGGACACTGTGGGGCTTTTCTTCTATCTTTGCTTAGTATCAATTCTTTCCAGAATAAGACTTTGCCAAACGCTTACCATAATCAACCCCCCTAGATCAAAGGAAGAACTGTTCAGGTCACCACAACTAAAAGCTACTCCTGCCCTTTAAAAAGAATCTAAAATGACAAAGAGAGGCACTTCAGTACTTCCTTCAACCTCAAGCAATTCCCAGCTATACAGCCTTGTTTCTTTGCTTGCAATGAAACCACAAAACACGCTCTTCCCATCAGCCTATATTCATCATCACTCCTTAGGGAAGGAAGCACACATCATGATATCCTACCTAAGTTTAAGTTATGGGCCATTTTAATTTTCAGTGCAGCTCTCTGGCAGGCTGCTTTTTCATTCTCAACCTCGTGAAGGGGGACTAGGGTACATCAAGGCCTGCAGTCATTTGACTGTCCTTAGGGGCGCAGCCAACCCTTCTAACTAAACTTTGACCAGAGTTTCGTTTGTGGGTATGTGTATGTGAAAAGGACTGGGAGATCACAATCAAACCAAACCAAACAAAATATGCAAAGTTATGTTCTTGCACAGAATTACTTATACAGTGTGCAAACAGGAAATTAACGTACATTTGCAAACAAAGAATAATAAACACCATTTCCATCGCAAAGCAACCCTGACAATCAGTTCCTTGCAAGGAAAAAAAATCTAGCCAGACTGATAGAATCATAGAGAATTATGGGTAGCAATACAGCGGATAAAAACCTGGAACTGTTAGGTGAATTAGCCTCTGAAAGCAACACGGCCACACTGACATGTTAATAGCATTGTTGCTTGATGTGTACCTTTTAGCTTGGTAACATTTTCCAGTCTCTTAAGTGCAGACTGCGTATTCCCTTCCCCATCCTTCAGCCTCCCTCTCCTGTCCTCCTTTCCCCGATCAGCCTTAATGACAGTGTTGGGAACCATCTAAGGATACATTTCCTCCAAATACATGGTGTAGAGAAGAAAAGTAACCAAAACCAAAACAGAGGCCAAAAGGAAAACACCTCGGGTTATTCAATAAGGATTTTTTGCAGAGTATTTCTTTTTTAAAGTGTGTTCGGAGGCTGAAAGAAGGAAATTAATACATGCTGCCCAGACCTTCTTGTTGATCCTGTTGGACACCTCAGAAGAGGCGGCTTGGATCGGAAGTCATGCAGAAAATGGAGTCTGACCTGACAGTCAAGTACCTTTTTTTTTTTAAAGTGCTAAGTTTAGAAAAATTCTGTGAAGCAGTTTGCTGACACTCCCTGCATATTTCACATTAAAGTTTGCCGTTGCCAGGAGACTATCACCAATCCAGCCACCCCCCTCTGCCCTCTAGCCTGGATTACCTTATCTAGTTGGCACACCACTTCCCACAGTAGGGAATGCAAGATGGCAATCTCCCTCCCCAGGTCTATGTATCCTTCGAATCCTGGCGTGCTGGAGATGGTGTCCACATTCGAGATTTCCACCAGGAAGCGTTTCATGCCTCCCCACTCATGTTCCAGAAATTCATTCATAAATGTAATATATTCTTCTTTGTTTCCAAATCTTTAGGGGAGGGGAGAAAAAGAAGAAAGAGTCACAATTTGGGCAGTTAGCTTTTGGAGATGGGTACACCATTTTCATGGGAAACGGATGACACTTTGGCTTATTAAAAGACCAAGATTACTGTTGACTGCCTGGCACGTTCTTTATTTACCCCTTTTCTGGAGAGAGTATGTTTCAGAGAGAGTTCAAGGTGATGTGATACAGTTCTGAACGTTTGAACCTTTTCCAGCAAACCAGACAGAAACTTCAGTGAGTTAATGATCTTTTAGTGAAAAAAGAAATAACTCTTTCTATTATGTCAGAAATTAAAAGGCACACACTAATGCCAATTAACCTTATAAGTACTGAAAAACCACATGCAAGGAAAATCAGCAACGCAGAAAACAGGACTAGAATTCAAGAGCCTAACTGACAACTTGCTTGGTAATGAAATTAATCCACTTTAACACCACTGAAGTCAAGGAAATGATTATTTAAAAAACAATGTTTGGTTTATCTGCTAGGGTGCACAAAATGTGGCAAATGGATATTCCTGAGCAACTTCTGCAGAAGAAACTAGAAGAGTATATTTATCTCCCCCCCACACACCTTTGCTCCTCAAAATATTTCCTTGAATCCTTTGGAAACCCCCAAAGATCACACTCCATCACGAAGTTGCTTCCTAGGCAGAACCCGTCTTTCTACAGACAACACAGGCTTCAAGGGATTCTGGGCGGGCACTCCCTGACTCCAGGGACTACCAGCGTCTAACCATGCTAGCAACAAGCAGGGCAACACCTGCTCCATTTGGTGTTGGTTCGGTTTTTACCATGCAGGCATTGTGGATGTTAAAGCTATGATGAGGCGACTGCGCTGTCCTCAGAACAGAGTTTGCTTGTCAGTTACTCCCCACAGATCACCCTTCATAACTAATTATAAAAGATCTGTTAGGAAGACCAGACTGTGAGTTCAGAGGGGAAAGCCAAAATACTGCAGTCATCCCTTTGAGAATGCAACACCTACAAATGCTGCACCTCAATAATCACTCCTATGGCAAAAAATAAGGGTCTGCTTGTAAGGGACAAGAGAATGAGGGGCATACTCAGGGACACCAGTAAATTTGGGGCTACACTGGCCTCCTGACCCAGTGAGTGGCGGCAGGGAGAGGTTGAACTGCACTCCAGAGTGATATCCTTCTGCTTTGCCCCATAAAACGTAATGGGTGCCTGTGAAATTCACGTTTGCTCTTATCTGAGTGGCCCATCCTGGGTCCCACTGTCCATTGTGAGGGACAAGTGACCCATACAGATGTTAGCAGGGTCATGAACTAATGCTGGGAAATTTGTCCTCCTTCACCTGGTACAACCCAGTTTTAACCACAGTGTCGCTGGGCACACAGGCATCAGACAAAAGGAGCTTGGACTCACGAAAGCTTATGCTGTAATGAATTTTGTTGAGATTAAGGTGCCACTGGAGTCCCATTTTATTCTGCATGCACATACAGATCCCAAAATATTTTCAGCGGAGGAGAAGTGGGTCACCTTTGTGTTCTAGCTACCTCCATCACGGCACATGTGTGTAAGGATACCCCACTCCCAACCAGGACGTCGATATCCCACAACTACTTTTGTTTGACCTCGTGACATTTTACCTTGTAAAGTTTGCCAGGTTTTGGATAACCTTTGCAATCAGGGTGAGAGTCCGAGACGTACGGTCATCAGGGTACTCCTGCATGAGGTTAAAGAGGCTTGGAGACATGATAGCTGGGCAGAGGAAACGGAGGAAAAGCGAGGCACTGATCAGGCGCTCGCTGATATCCTGCTTCCCCCTGTTGAGGCACTGTTGCTTCCACGATGCAAACACCTCCTTCAGCTCCCGAGGAAAGACACTGCAAAACACCCCCCCAAAATCAATTAATAACAAGGGCACGAAATACGGGCAAGCCAAACCAAGCAAACCCCTAATTAGGAGCCACAACATAGGAGAAACCTGCCACTGAGATTGGCAGGGGGACGTTCTGAAAGAGGACGTGTGTGCATGCGTGGGGAGGGGGAGGCCTAAGCGCTGCTGTGACAATTTCTGAAAGGGAAGAAATAGGTTTGGGTTGAAATGCCACTTGCGTGAGCTCTCCCAGCTCTATCATTCAGTACTTCAATAGGTACTTTTTTGTTTTTACCCCCCCTCTCCCCCCCACACACATCAATTTGATGCACTACCCTAGTCACCCATAGTAAGCAGGAGATGCCTTCAGGTGACTAGGCAAGGAAGGTACTAAAGTTGCTTAACCCACAAATGCCTAACAGATCCTTGTAGGCAGGCAGGCAGGCAAGCAAATCATTTGTGAATAAGCATTCCTAGACTTATTTGCAAGGCTGATTTTATGCAATCTGTCTATCTTTCCTTGTGGGAATCACATATATATGGCAATCTGTGCATCATATATATTCGGCCTACTTGCCTGGGCCACTTATAGATATTTATTTCATATGTGTGCACGCAGAATGTCAAACAATGACAAAGGGGAGAATGCACATTACACTTTCCCCTCTGTTACTGACAATCCTAGGCCACTGCTTGGATGTTGCAGTCAGCCAGCAAAGAAGGAAGAACATGAAGCTGAATTCAAATGAAACAGAGGTAATGCTGGCTGGAAAATCATATGGCTATTAGTCACAAGGCATAGATAGGGACTCTGGGGCAAGTGATGCTCTGTATTCCTGGTGCTTGGGGGGTGGGGTCAACAGTGGGAGGGCTTCTAGTGTCCTGGCCCCACTGGTGGACCTCCTGATGGCACCTGGTATTTCTGGCCACTGTGTGACAGAGTGTTGGACTGGATGGGCCATTGGCCTGATCCAACATTGGCTTCTCTTATGTTCTTATATGGATGGAGCTCTGTTACCAGCTCTGAATTAGCCCTGTCCTTTGCAGATTGCATGAAGAACTTGGGAGATACTTTTAAACCCAGTTCTGCTAATTGAGAGGAAAGTTGGTGCTGTTATACTAAAGAATAAAGTGCCGTCCTGTAATTACACCTGGCTTGGAGATTATTTCTGTCTCCTAGAATCAGTAGATCGGGCTGTGCTGATCCATGCTATTGTATCTGAAGGGTGGATTATTACAATCCAACAGGGAAATACATCTAAAAGAAACAGAGGAATCTCTTTCCAAATTCAGCATAGTTACTAGTTTCAATCGGCAAAAATGTCACTAAACACACATTGATGTAACGAGACCTTTAAAAAGCTAGTCTTTTCCCTGACTTCAACAAATATATGAATAAAGGAACAAAAGTAAATGGAACACAGAAACCTAAGGGTGGGAGCAATGAGAAAACTCAGGCTATGCATCAACTATTGTTATTTCCTCTTTGAGTTTGCTTGAGTTTGGGCACCTTCTGAATCCTGCTATTCAGGACAAAAATTAGAGACTATCCTTTGGAATCTCATCCTGTTAGTGTACCCCAAGTGCAGCACATTACCTTCTTCCTTTGGGATCATATGCCCATTCATTTACATGGGAAACTGAAAATGGTTCCATCCTTTCACCTGTGCAGCCAGAACTCAGGTTCTGTTTCTTGGTCACACTGCAGCGTGACGAAGTTATAGAGCCCAGAAACTGGCTTTCTTGTCTATCTGATTGGTTAAGGCTTCTTAGATCCTTGGCAAAACAGTAAGTTCTGAACCTACCTTTCATTGCACAATTATTTTGGTACAGGAAAGCCATTTTTCTTCTTTCATCAATGGACAAAATTTACCAGGAGTCAGCCTACTTTTCCTTTCACAAATCCAGTTAAAAGTTCAGCTACAAACTACAGTTCCACCTGTCCTCTAAAGTTAGTCCATCTCAATTCAGTTAGCTTGTACTGATGCCCACCAGACACAATTCACTGGGATGTGACTTTATTTCACTTGTACAGGAGAAGATTTGGGTGGGTTGTGCCTGTGGAATCCGGCAAAATGAAGGCACTGGTGGAAATGTTCCGTTTTGTAATTTTTAAAGAAAGGGGAAGGGCAACTTTGCCTTCCTCAGACAAACAGTACCAACAAACAATCCACAATTTGAGGCATATACTCTGCCCCTACACTCACCAATAGGAGTTGATGATTTTGCAGAAGGCCAACTCGCAACACATTTTGAGGTTGGCCTGGTTATCAGCCAGCTCACTGGGTGAACTTTTGCTAGGATCCACTTCGCAGTTCTCATCTGACTCATACAGCGCCTTGATAAATTCACCTTAAGTTGGGCAACAAGACAGAGTCAAATCAGAAGAAAGTCCTGTTAGCATGTTGCTATAGTTTCAGTCTTCTTGGATAGCTGCAATCATTTCACAGTTATGACGGTACTACCTGGTCCTCATATTGATTGGAGGCCCAAGGCTGACCAAAGCAAGCCAAGCCATTAATGCTTGCCAAAATCTGCTTCTACAAAGGAAGCAACAATCTCATCTCCTTGGCCAATAATGAAGACAACCAGATATATAATGCTGTATTTGGGAAACGGAGTGGAGAACCTTCCCTTGCACATTTCCTTTGTGAGAGAGGCTGGTGCTGAGCAACAGTTCCCTTGTCAACTCCCCCCTCCCCATATCATATCCTGCTTACTGCTGCTTCTAGGAGCATGTCAATAACAGCAGGGGGTCAGCTGGGACCAGAGTAGGCCTACCACCCAGGGCCTCGCTGCTCCCACTTTAGGGGAGCAGTGGAAGCAAAACGGGGCAAAATTGGCATTGCGGAGATGTGGTGATATGGCTTCCGGGTTTGCACTGGAATTGATGTGGTGCCATTGGTACAATCCCATTTACTGCAGCTCCATCGCCCCATCTCCTAGAGCAGAGTGGCCAGCTGCTGGGCATTTTCTCTGAAGCACCCGCATGTAGCAGAAATTTCTCAACTGCCCCTTAGGTAGGCATGTTTCTGTTAGCACAGAACTGCTTCTGAAACTGTGTATACTTTCCACCTCATTAGTCAACTTCAGAAGTAGTGCCTGCCACCCTAAGCAGAGTTATAACCTTCTAAACCCACTGGTTGTTGCTCTTGTGCAATTAATTTGGTGTGCAGAAAAAAAATCTAATGAGTGTTTTGAAAACCTGAGCAAGTTTCTGAATACAATCTTTGCAATTTCTGCTGAAGAGAAAAGCCAGAGTACTTGACCGAGATTTCCAGGAGCTGGAGGCTGACTAGCATCTTATATCACAAGTTATTTTCCCATTTCTGTGCCCCCTCCCCCCCCTTCTGCTTCTCCACCCTAACCATCCCATTTAAGTTCAAAGACTACTGCTGCAGCTTGACAAAATATGTACAAAAAGTGCACATTTTGTGAAAATTCCAATTGCACTGCCAACCGCTTGCAAGTACAATTTGAACACTTATTTTGGATTCTTTAGATCAGAAGTCCAAATTCTCTGTTTTTGTTTTTTTAACTCCTGTGTTTGGCCCCAAATGGCTCCCAACTTAAAAAGTATAAACAATGGAATGCCTTTGTTATCAGTGGCAACTGAAGCCACTGATTATATGTTAAGACATCTGAGGCGTGGGGGTCAGTCAAGAATTCCTCCCAGAATCCGCAGCTTATTCTTAGGACCCCATCCCATTTTATTGAACTGAATTAGTCCATTGTGCATTTTCCAAGGGAGCTAAGCAAAGCCTTGACCAAAGTGAGAGGGGAAAGCAAACCAGGAATGCTGCTGCCTCCCCCTTCCCATTTTCAGTCAATGGTGGATCCTGAAAACAGAAGCAAAGTAGTGCAACTCCCTCCCATGTCCTGATGCCTATTAATTTTTTCTTCCAGACTAGTGGATTTTATGGCAACATGTCTGTGATGAGACATGTAGAATCATCCACTCGGTAGAATCATTTATTCTATAACCTAATCATAGTTTTCAATCTTATTGGGATTATTCTTAATTGAACCCTTAGTTGCACTGAACCGACTTCTGCTAAACCAAGAACTTTAAAGCTCAAATTGGGCAATTAAAGTAACAAAAAAACATACCAAGAGCATGAAATAAAGTAACTGGGAGCATAACTAGAATAACTACTAGAAGAAAGACCCTGTTAATGTTCGAAAGGAGTATTCAAGAAAAAACACATGTGGTTCAACAGAGCAGATGGAAAAGGTACAATAAAAAAACAACTTGAGTAAAATTTGGTACATGCCATGTTGGCTTTGTTTCCAAAGCCTCAATGGTTTGCATTATTGCCTGCCATTTATGGACCGTCTGTTTAGCAGAACTAATCAAATTCATGGAACACTATGTTGTGTTCTTTTAATGGGCTGTAATTCCATGATGTGTGACGTCTCAAGCTTTGTTCTTGGAATCACCATTTAGGATAGTGGTTTTCAGCCTGCCCAGACCCAGGGCCTACTTTTAACACCTAAGTGGGGAAATGGGACCCAGTGTGGTGCAAGCACATTAAAGATGTCACTTAATATCACAGCCATTTGACAGGAAGACAAGGAGCCAGAGATGTGGCTTCACCACTGGCAAGGGGAGTCCAAGTTTCAAGCATGTACAGAGCATTAGAAGAGTGACTGGTAGCAGAACGGGAGTTGGATCAGGCCAGGCTGGAAGTAAAAGAAGCCAAGGTAGAGCTTGTGTATGGAAATACTCTGAACCTTTTCCAAAACCAGAATGTATTCTAAATGGATAGTTTATACAACATCCTGTAAGAACAGTTTTTCTACGAAACGACCCCTGTCTAAATGGATAGTTTACACAACACCTGTAAGAACAAAGCTGTGAGTGTGGTTTATAAAACTGGGGGGCGCTAAAATTGACAGGAGTCGGGGTGAGGCTTATGGATTTGATTAAGCCCCCCCCCCAACAATTCAACCACTATCCCATATTGTTTCAGCAACATCAGAACCTTTCACTTTCTCAGGAGAGTTACTACTAAGGTAGGAAGTCTAACTTTGGGCTCCACCCACGCAACTTGTGAAGTCTGACATTACTGGAGCAGCACTGGCAGAATGCCCACTGTAGCTTCCCACGGCAGTAATATAACACTGGAAGCAGATGTTTTTTTTGGTTTTTGGCTGTCAAGTCACAGCTCACTTATGGCAACCCCACAGGGTTTCCAAGGCAAAAGACATTCAGAGGTGCTTTCCCATCGCCTGCCTTTGTGTAACAACCCTGGATTTCCTTAATGGTCACCCATCCAAATACTAACCAGGGTTAACCCTGCTAAGCTTCACTAGATCTGATGAAATTGGGCTACCCTGAGCTATCCAGGTCAGGGGAAAGTGGCTGATGACCAGACCCAAATGCTGGAATGAAACAAATTGTCTGTGAATCCACTGTGCAGATACGCTCCTAACTTCTGCAAAAGTCACCCAGAGCAAGAAAGGAGGGGCCAGCACTGCCATACCAAGGGCATCTTGCAGATACTTCTGTCCAACCAGCTTGAGGTATTCCTC
Source organism: Gekko japonicus (assembly GCF_001447785.1). Classification (NCBI taxonomy): domain Eukaryota; kingdom Metazoa; phylum Chordata; class Lepidosauria; order Squamata; family Gekkonidae; genus Gekko; species Gekko japonicus. Next base: position 25,388 of record NW_015175537.1, on the reverse strand, counting down.
AATGGCTTTGGTGGCAAGTGTGTTCTCCCTGAAGATCAGCACGTCGTGCTCCCCACAGCGATCGACCTCAGACATCACCAGATCGGTCAAAAAGTCCTGAAGGGGGAAAGTTAGATAGGAAGAGAAGATGTTTCAGCAAAAAAAAAAAAAAATACCGCACAGTGTCAGGCAGTAGGATGATTAGAAGACGCTGCAGTCAGCAACAACCAACCCCAGAAGAGAAAATTAGAAGCAAACTTGTGGTCTGACCTACAGTGCCAGGTACAAAGGAAACATGACGGATCTAGGGAACGAGACACATTTTCTGTTCCAGAACCTGATGACACTTTTTAATGGGTTCAG
>NW_015175537.1:7674-25036 GCF_001447785.1 Gekko japonicus | reverse complement strand
TCAGCAGAGAACCAGCTTATTCTTTCTCTAACAAAAAAACATGCCACACTGCCGGGATTTCTGGCGCTATGCTAGTACATATGTTCAACTAATACAACCATGATACATGTCCTCAGTCACTGAAATGCCTGCTTGGAAAACAGAACACAGAGCAGCTGCTGAAAAGGACATCTCTCTTTCTCTGTGTTCTCCCCCTTTATTTATTTAAACCCTGCTCTTCTCCCCAATGGGGACACAAGGCAGCTTGCAACACGGTTCTCTCTTCCTCCAACGGATTCTCACAACCAGCACCCTGTGAAGTAGGTTAGACTGAGAGAGTGTAGCCTGCCCAAGGTCACCCAGTAAAATTCCGTGGCAGAGCTGGGATTTGAAATCTGGCCCGCCAGCTCCTAGACCAGGGGTCCTCAGCCTTTTTAAGCCTGTGGGCACCTTTGGAATTCTGACACAGAATGGTGGGTGCAGCCACAAAAACGGCCATGGTGGGAGACAGGCCACAAAATGGCCACCGTGGAAGGTGGAGCGAACCACGCACGCACAGAGGAAGCCCAAGCGCAGGGGACAAGAGGAGTAGATGTCCAAAATACATTCGGGAAAAGAAGTCAGAGAGAACAAATCCAGCACTGTAGCATTGGATTTATTGTCTCTCGGACTCCTCTCTCCCAGTGGCAGCTGCCGGTGCAATGTTATTTTAAACTGTGCAATCAATCAGATCCCCAAAGGGCCATCGGGAGTCCTCCTGGGCCAGAGCCCTCCTGGCCCCACCCACTTTCTAAAAACACTTGGCAGGCTCCAAGAAAGGTATTGGAGGGCAAATGGTAGCCCCGGGCACCACACTGGGGGTCTCCTGTCCTAAACTGCCAACTCTAACAGTACGCCACGCTGGTTCTCAGTCAGCACACAGAGAGGAGGGGCTATCTGCAGCCCCCTCTAGAAACTGCAAACAAACAGAGTAGAAAAGGTAGAGTCCAAGTGGTTTAGACTTGGTAAGTCAACACCAGAACTTTGGCCCTGTTCCTCAGGCAGACCAGAGGAATAATCACTTGTCATGCAAACTGTTGCTTTGCCTGAAGCTGAGAGTATACCCTAGAATGTCCCCAGTGCTCCTCCATGGCACAAAATAGAAGGAAAACTGAGTAGTGGTGAGGAAGCTCATTCACCATTGCTTACTTTCTCACTGAGGAGTCCTTGAGGTGCATCAGAGCCAGTTTGGTGTAGTGGTTAAGTGCACGGACTCTAATCTGGGTTTGATTCCCCACTCCTCCACTTGCACCTGGCTGGATGGCCTTGAGCAAGCTATAGTTCTGAAAAAGAGCAGTTTCTGTCCAGAGCTCTCTCAGCCCCACCTACCTCGCAGGGTGTCTGTTGTGGGGAGGGGGAGGGAAAGGAGTTTGTAAACCGCTCTGAGACACCTTTGGGTAGTGAAGGGCAGGGTATAAATCCAATCTCTTCTTCTTCATCATCTGAAGTCCTGGAGAAGGCTCCAGTGTACCCCTTCCTAAGTGGTGTCCTGAGGCCCAGTAGAATATAGTAATCATTCCAGATATGAGACAAAAGGATTGCAGCCTGCTGAAAAGGTAAGGTGGCGGATGGAGAATTCCCTAGATAAGGCTTCTAAACCCCGAGCGACTTGCAAAGGACAGAGCCTACCTATGAAAAGTGTTGCTGTCAGCAATACAACTTACAGCTGAGATGGTTTGGTTCAGTGAGAACACTTCCCTGGGATATTACAGATAAATATTACACAAACAGCGCAAGCTATTAATCAGAAAAAAGCAATGGTCCAAGTAATTCTAATCCTGCATGGTCAGCAAGATACCCTATCTAGAGATAGCACATGATGACTGTTTTATAGAAAAGTGGTTTTGAAACTATGCTCAGGGGGAAGCTTCTCTGATGCACCTCAAGGACACCTCAGTGAGAAGGTAAGCAACGGTGAATGAGCTTCCTCATCACTACTCAGTTTTCCTTCTATTGTGTACCATGGAGGAGCATTGGGGACATTCTAGGGTATACTCTCAGGTTCATGCAAAGCAACAGCAAAAACCAGCATGTCCGCTAAGTGCTCCATGGGCATTGCTTTCAGCACCCTGTAACATCTCAAAGAATAACCTTGATTATTGAGACCAATAAATGTGGAAATAGTTTTTTGAAGGCAATGTTTTGAAAACCAGGGATGCAAAACAAATTCACTTGCCCTGTCCATCACTCGGGGGTTGTCAGCCTCTTAAAAGCATCATAAAGCTACTTTCATTGAGGAGAAACAGATTTTGAGCAAAGCCACAAACACAGCTAGAGAAGGGTCTACAGAACTGCACAGTCATCTCTCTATAGGCAAAACCTAGATTCTAGGTTTGGTAAGGTGAGGCTTGGACCCAGAAGGAAGAAGGAAAGGAAACAGATCGTCATAGGGGGTGATACAAAACCCTGCTCTGCCATGAAATCTCACTGGATGGCCTTCAGCAAGTCACTAGTCTCTGGCTAAGTCATCTCACAGGATGGTCCAAGTAATTCTAGAGATAGCACATGATGACTGTAAAGTGGTTTTGAAACTATGCTCAGGGGGAAGGATACGTGAGGATACAATGGGCTAACTCCATATATGGTGCTTTGCCCTCAAACTGTTGTTTACAAATGGTCCAAATGACCAGGACTGGCTATATACTGCATTCTTATAATGAGCTCTTTAGCTGTTTTTATAACAGTAGATGCCTGTCCAAGCAGATGCCTTTGCATACTCATTCTCGTTGATACACCTCAGTGAGAACCCAACCTCCATAATCTCCCAGCAGCATCATTCCAGTTCAGGAGTAACACTTGCGCTTACCTTGGCTCTGCCAGTGCTCTGAAGAATGTGCACCAAAGCACAGGCCATTTCCTCTTTGTTCCGGACACTGATCACCGGCTCCAGCACGGTACACAACAAAGTGTAATTGTTAGTGACAAATTCAGCAAACTCCTTGTATTGCTCCATGGGCAGGATGATGATGGTCTGGTACCGAGACTTGATCCGAATGGAAGGCCCTCCAGTCTTGCCTTTATTGGGAGTGGGTGTGCTGATGGGGTACCACTTTTCCACAAACTGGCGGCCAGTCACACTGGACACGGGGATGTTGACCAGACCAACATAGTTATTTTTGTCCTTTTTCTTTTTCTTCTCAACATCCTTGTAGATATGGACAGTGATGCTGAGTATCGATGGAAGTCCTGAGAATTCAAAGTGCTCGCCCCAGAAGATATTGTCAGCTCTTGTTTTTCTTGTAGTGCGGGCAAATAAAGTATCGTCCAGGCACAATTCACAGAAGTACTTCTTCTTGGGGGCCAAATCCTTGGCTTCAATGATCCAAAGACGCAGAATATTCTCAGCTCGATGGCAGTTATCCTGAAGACAAAAAACCACTTAGTTTGGCTTAGCAGTGCTGGTCGGGCAATACAAGATTCTTTGTAATGGTGAAATTCTTATCACACAATTATCCTTTTTCTATGCAACTTTGATTTTTTGTCACATAGTACTTAACTATAACTACAAGTTCTGGCCCCAGTGAGCAGTCCAGTGGTGAAAGAGGGAATCTCTTGAATATTAGCAGGAACTCCAATATATGCAGAAAAGGGGAGCAAAAATCCCCAAACACTGCTGATAACATCATGCGCCCAACAACCAACCTCATCCATGCAAGGCTCCATGTAGATGGTAAACATCATGGGACATAAGATGGTACCAAACACAACGATTTGCATGGGGAGGAATAGTAATTTCTCAGCACTACCAACTGGAATTATCCTAAGGAAGGAGTGGAATCACCACAAAATGGTGTCTCCTATTCCCAACTCACCCAAGAATTACTGCCCATCAGTTTTCCTGAAGGCCACTGAGAGATTGAGGAGAATGAACAGTGTCACACAGCCTCTCTCTGTTTAGATTGTCTATCATGGTGATTAAGGAAGCTTCTAACTGAAACCCACATTGAAATGTATCCAGCCAGTAGAGGGCAAGATAAACCTTTATTAATGATAGGATAGGATGACTAACGGAAAGGGCCACTAATGAAATAACTTGACCCATTTCGATAAAGCTCTGACTTCAGAAGATTATTATTTTTTTGAAATTCAAAAGTCAAAATTCATATACAGTCAGCATTTGCCTATCGGCCAACGGGACTCTTCTTGCTAAAATAAAGAAGTTCAAGAGTAATTTACACACGCTGATTTCCCAGTAAGACAACGATAGGTCTCCTAGAGAATGTGATCATTAACATGGGTGACAGAAGCCCATGTTTTACAAGCTTAATCTATTACACTTTTGTATAAAGCTGAGCAGAGTATCATTTGATGTTATTAAGCAGTTTTCCTCCTGGGGTGGCTATACTGATGCCATCAACTTAATTAAATGTGTGGGCTTGTTTGGGGAAGAGAATGATATATCACTTGGTCAAAAGCGCAATTACTCAGGGTGCATTTTACCACCGGATGTTTTCCTGGAACTTCCCCTCGTATAGTACCTTGTTAGGCTGAACTGCTCTCCGTAGGTTTTCCATCCACTTGTCTCTTTCAGCAGCAGAAGAACAGCTGAAGCATTTACTGCCACTAGAGTAAGTTACCTAGGACATGTTAACAAAAAGTTAAGATCTGCCCAGGGTGCATAAAACAGGAATGAGCACAATGCCCTGAATATCTTACAGCGAGAATTCTAAATTACGCATCAGTATTAAACAGTGCATGGAGCTGCGGTGGCTCAAGTGGTTAAGACGCTGAACTGCAGGCTGTGGAAGGTCAGTAGTACAGCAGTTTGAGACCCGAGTATGCCGCATGACGGAGTGAGCTCCTGTCTTTAGTTCCAGCTCCTGCCAACCTAGCAGTTCGAAAGCAAGAAATTGCAAGTAGATAAATAGGTACCACTTCAGTGAGAAGGTAACAGCGTTCCATGCACCTTGGTGTTTAGTCATGCTGGCCACATGAGCACGGAAACGTCTTCGGACAGCGCTGGCTCTTCGGCTTTGAAACGGAGATGAGCACTACAACCCTAGAGTCGGACTCGACTGGCTTTCGAGCAAGGGAACCTTTACCTTTATTAAACAATGCAGACTGAGTACACATGTAACAGTGCACTCCTAAACAGAGTTATATCCTTATAAATTCACTGAAGCCCTGTGGTGCAGGGGAGGGTGGGTTAGAAGTCTAATAAAATAAATAAATAATAAGTAAAAGGGCTTAGGAAGGTGCAACTGTGCTAAGGATGGCACTGTGCTTCTGTTTTCTTTTGGGCATCACTTTTTATTTTAAGGAAATCCCCCCTCCCTTTCTTTTCTTTCTTTTTTACAAAGAGTAGGGGAAATAGATAAAGACCAGGGATAAACTGATTCCCTCAGTTCTATGGTTTTAGTATGGCTTGTACTCTGGTTTTCTTCTAGCAAGAAAGGGAAACTTTCAGGAAGCTGATCATGGATTTCACACAAAGAAAAAAATATTTTTCTTTTTAATTTGCAAATCCATTTAAAAATAGTAAAGCTGAAAGAAAACATTATTTTTACTGCATATCTGCTTGTGCAACAGAATGACAAGCATTCCTATGCAATATAAGAAACAAAGCCCATCAAAATTAATCCCCTTTGCGTGTCAAATTTTAAAACAGTTTTTAGCACTTCACACAAAGGAGTCGCATTAAAGAGACTTCTGCTTTCTGTGCTGCATCAGGAGCACAGTTGCAGCTTTCCAAAACAAACCTTCAAAATTATCCATACAGAGATTTTAGTCATGGGCTTTAATTTTATTTTTGCTTGACTCTGGGAGCACATTCTGGAAGAATTCTGGACTTTTAACACTGACCTGCTCTGGTAATGATTTCTAGCAACCTTACTGGAAATACAGCTCCAGAAGAATTCTGGATTTCAACACTGACTTTTGCTCTGTGATGATTTCAGGCATCACTGACCTAAAATCTGTGGACAAATTCAGCATAGGATAGGGTTGCAAGCTCTGGGTGGGAAATGACCTGGAGATTTTGATGGTGGAGCCTGGAAAGGGAAGGGTTTGGGAAGGAGAGGGATTTAAGCAGGGCAGAATGCCATAGAGTCCACCCACAAAAGCAGCTATTTTCTCCAGGGAAACTGATCTCTATTGCCTGGAGGTTAATTGCAATAGTGGGAGGTCTCCAGCTCCCATCTGGAAGTTGGCAACCCTAGCATAAGAGGATTGTGTAACCATTCTTAATGGAGACTAGAAAGCGGTGGGCAGTAAACAGGACACTCAAGTAATACACCTCAAACTCTTGAAACTGCAATTTTTACTTCTTCCGACCTATATAGTTTTGAGACTTTACAGAACAGGCCCCCTCTAAAGCCTGGTCTAACTGATACATAAAATTTTATGTTTTTATGTGATGCATTTTTTTTTCATTTGCAAAGTGTTACATGATGTTTCGAGATGTTTGCTAGGCACCTCAGGAATTCACCTGAAGAATTTTGTGATGAATTGACAAGATGGCCAAATTTGGATTTCTGTTCTTGTGTTTTTCTGAGGACCTTTAACATTACCAAGAGATTAGAACAAGGCAGTTGTTCCACTTATCATGGCCAGAGGAACATTTTCCTAGTTGCTTAGGTATTTTAAATAAGAAGTCCGAGGAACAGAGTTAAGTGACCATTTCAGCTCCCAGGTATGAAACGCTCCTTAACAAATGCTTTCTTTTTCCATCTCCTTCACACACTGTGGAGCAGGCTGACCCATGCGTGAGCTGATTATGTTCACTTGACACTGAAGGAAGCAAACTAATGGAGCACTGGTGTGAATTGTGTCGTAATAATTCTGGAGTGTCTCTTCCAAAGAAATCAAATTGCCAGTGTAATCTCTAAGGCAAGCAACAGCAGATCTTTGCTTCTGTGCACTGAGGTGTAAGATATTTTTTTGTTCTCTTAACTCTCAAGAACTTCCACACAGCAGCTATGGATTGGCTCAGTATAGACATTTCCTCTCTCTTCAGAAACTATTTCTAAATTTATCTTTAAAAGTTACCTGGAATACTTTCATTAATTTTTTAACAGTACGATTACCAAAGGAAAAATCTACAAAGAAATGAGGTTCCTAATCTCATTAATCATTTAACACCCCCCCCCCCCATGTGATTACTTATAGAAATCCTGTCTCCACATGTTGCTTCATGTATGGGATTTTCCTTTCTCAAATCTCTCTTTCTCTTCTTGGTCCCCCTTCTGGGCGAAGATAGCAGTGCATGCACATGTCAATGACAGAGAGAAAATACTCTCTCACACAAACAGGGCACAGATTGGGCAATGCTTAAGAGCAGTGGAGTTAAAAAAAATACCAAGTAAGGCTTAGGTTTTGTTTTTTAAAATATGAATTGGGTTCTTCCAAAATAAAAAAAACAAAAAACAAAATACTTTTGATGTACTCTCTGAAACACGTAAGCAGTGTTCCCTCTAAGCTGAGTTAGTGTGAGCTAGCTCACAGTTTTTTAGCCTCCAGCTTACACATTTTTGTCTTATCCTCTTTACTGTTGACATGGGGAGACGGAGGTCCCCGTTGAAAGCGTTATTCTAAAGTAAATTGGGAGACTCTTGGCTTGGCTTTTGAAAAAGCCTCGTGCGAAACGCCATTGGAAAGCCGGCAAAGCGTAGCAGCAAGCCTTGAACCGACATCTTATGACACAAGTGTGATGAGAACTGATCCCTGAAGACATCAGGCTGAGAAAGTGTCTACGTTCTAATGGTCTTTATCTGCAGCACTTCTGTTTATTTTGGATTACTTAGGACTGTTTTCATGAACTGTGGCCTTTATCTGAAGCACGTCTATTTATTTTGGATTACTTTGGACTGTTTTCATGTACTGAGTGGTTTACATTATTTGAAGAGAGTAATTGCCATAATAGTGTTGTGATTATAAGTTTCTTGTGACATATGTAAAAAGTAATTTGCATATACTTTCGATATTTCTGTACACAGTTATTTTTGGTTTTTTGGTATTCTGTACTGTGTATTTCCCCTGTTTGGTTTTTTGTAACTATTTAATTAACAGGTTTTAGAAGATGTAACTGATTATTTTACATAAATTTGCCATTATTTTATTGTAAGCCTCATTTGGGGTTGAGAAAGAAGATGCAAGTTACAAATAAATATTGTCGAGAACATAAATGGTTAGTGGCAAAACATTTGAAAATTATAAGCAAATGAGGTCTACAACAATGTAAATTGGCAGCTGGACTGCACTGTGGGGGTACACTGTGAATTCAGCCCTCCGAGATCAAAATACTTGCCCAACCCTGGCACAGCACTGAAGCGGGTTGGTACCACACCTACATCAACAGAAACTGGCTCAAAAACAGATCACGTCTTCCATAGTTTCTCTCTCTCAAGCCATTCATTGTAATCTTTACTTGGGGTAGCTCCACACAGTTGACAAAATTTCTTCCTGTTGAATGATTAATGTCAGTGGGCCCCAGGCCTTTAAAACTGGCTGATGAATACCTAGTCCACGCCTTTGCTTTGGTACATCTCAATTTGTTCACCTGGTTACGAAACCCAGGGAGAATGAAATCAGGAACCAGACCAAGTGTATTAAGCAATCTGTCTATTTCTTTTTTAAGGGATGAGGGTTTTTTTTTGTTTTTACCTCAAAGCAGAAGTCTTGTCCGAGGATACTGCTATGAAGCGGTTTGACTAAGACTTTCTCTTCGGTGGCGAGATCCAATGTCTCCACAGCGCTAGCTGGACTCAACAAAGATTCATGGGAACGCGATTCTTTCAGCTTTGGTAAAGGACGGGACCTGTGCAAAGGCAAGAGGAGTTAGAAATAAGACCCCGGGGGAGGGGGGAGGAGTTGTTCAAGAAGAGAATAAATATTTTTTTTAAAGCACTGGTGAAGGTTTGCCTCACTTTGGTTTCTGGCTTTGGAAGTTAGACAGCTCTGTCAAATGCCAGACAAGATTCAGCAGATCAGAAAATCAGAAATATTTTGCTTGTTGGCATGTATGTATCCTTAACAACTGACTTTATAAACCTCAGTAAAATGAATGCATGTATCAACATCTCTTAAATCAATGCTACCCACTTCTTTCACAGAATCCAACATTTTATTAATAACAACCTTGCTGATACAATGACCACCTATCCCGAGAAGCTACAAAGCTACATCCAGCTTTGAAGGGAAAATGGTCACCTCAAACCTGAAGAATCCTCTACATTTCCTCCAATGTGCATATTCTGGAATAGGAACTAAACAGACATGGGTCATTTTCTGCGGGAGCGCACAGGAGCGGAGCTCCGGCAATAAGGAGCCCAGGGGGCGGGCGGGCACATGCAACAAGCCCTGCCCCCTGCTCCCAGAAGCCCTCAGTCGGAGCAAGAAGCAGCCAGGTAAATTGCAGAGCCCCCCGCCGGCCCGCCTTCAGGTACAAGCTCTCCCTCCTCTGCGAGGGCAGATCTGCGCATTCCCTCCCCCCCATAGCTAGCGATCCAAAACAGTCCAGTGGCACCTTTAAGACCAAGTTTTATTCAGGTACAAGCTCTCCCTTCTCTGCGAGGACAGATCTGCACGTTTCCCCCCCAATAAGCTAGCAATCCAAAACAGTCCAATGGAGCCTGAGCGGTGGGTGTTGCCTTCTGACACACGTCCGGTGATGTCAGGGGGTGTGGTATATGCAAGTAAGTTATGCTAATGGGTTATGCTAATGAGCTCCTGCACCTCTTTTTCTACGAAATGACCCCTGTAAACAGATATCGCAAAAATAAAAAAATAATAACCACTTGGAACCAAGTATTTCTCTCTCATTTACATCCTGCCCCCTATCCAAGGAGCTCACTACAGCATACCTATTCACTGAGGGCAGCCTGACAGCTGAGGGTTGGACCGCCAGTGTGGTGTAGTGATGAGAGTGTTGTGCCTGCAATCTGGGAGACCCAAGTGTGAACCCCCATGGAAACTAGGTAGATATCCTTGGCCAAGTCACATACTCTTAGCCTAACCTACAGCACAGGATTGTTAGGATAAAATGTAGAAGAGAACAATGTAAGCCACTTTGGGACCCCCCACTGGGAAGAAAGGTGGGGTGTAAATGCAATAAATAAACAAACAACTCCAGGTTCCCTGGGTACAAGTCCAGTGATTCTCCGCTATACCATGCAAGCCGTCCCCCTGCCCAGAAAATATCCTGCTGTTCACAAGAACCGAGAAAGAAGGATTATATATCCTTCAAAATCAGAGGGTTCCCCCTTTTTTCCCTTGTTGTACAGAACCCTGTCAAAAGATTTACTGAAATCTATACATAGCTCAGACCTGAAATAATGCCGATGCTAAGAAAAACAGGCAAGTGTTATGATGGCTCTTTCAATACAGGATCTCAGTTCTCTTGTGTCCAGAACAGAAGCACTGGCTAGTCTTAGAACATTTCTATAGCTGCGTCTGGTGAGCTGGCTCTATAACACTTCCAAGCCAGGACCTCTGCCTCATTCAGGATGCTTCCTGGACTTTCTTTTTCAAATCCCTTTATACTCCAGTCATACAAACAAACAACAGTAAGATACATGGTATTCAGCACAAGTCATCCCCAAGCAAATTAATTCTCTCCAATATTTACTGGCCACAAAGAGTTCCCTGGAACATACATTATAGGTTAATAAAAAGGACAGTACTGTTGACAGGTTTGATATAGACTAGGCCAATGAGTAGGGTTGGACTGGTTCCCACTAGTATGATGGTAACCCTCAACTTTTCATTAACTAAGTATCCAAGAGCAACCATCTCTGTTATAAACCACTGTCTCGAAGAGTGGTCAAATGCACAAAGTGTAAACAAACTGAATCTAGATAAGATGGAGCTGATGTTGGGGAAGGGGATCTCCCTGCAATGAATGGGGTGACGATTGTTCTATCAAATCAAGTGAAGCACCTATGGATGCTCTTGGATCCCTAGAGAATCTGGAGAGATCTGTTGTTTGGATACCCCAGACAAGCTACTGAACTGAAAAATGCAGGAACTGCCCACCCCCATAGCAGCACTGAGAAGAGGATGGCACATTCTTCCCTTAAATTGCTTCCCTGACTGGAAACGCCCCTCAGTTGCGTTAAAGAGAGACATGGGGAAATATGTAGCTTTCTTTTTTCTCACCCAAGACTAAAAACAATCCTGGAGATATTTCTCATTAGAGAAACAGCCCAAGGGAAGATTAAACCCCTTCCCGTATCATCATCCCTTATCCACATGGGGTGCCCCATGGCTGCATTCTGACAGCTCTGTGACGTAGACCCCCCCCCAAATGTCATGTGTAGTTTGGTCCCTGAAGTGCCATTTACGCATACTCCATACACATATCCCTTGGAGACTGATCTGACTGGTTAAAGTAATCCACGCACCTGTAGTTTCCTGGATTGACTATATGGGGCTCCTTGAAAATAGCTGTTAAAAAGCTTCAAACCACGCAGAATTTTGCTGCCCAATTATTAACTGGTGTGTCACAACATTCTCAGATACGACACCTCTTTTGCGTCAGTTACACTGGCTGACAATTTACTTCAGCATTCAATTTAAGGCACTGATTTTAAAGTTCAAGCCCTTTGTGGACTGGAACCCATATTCCTTTTTTTTTTAAAGTCATATGTGCCCTCCTGCCAATTAGGATCAGTTCAATAGACCATGTTGACAGTTCCTGTCAAGCTCAGGCTAACTTTTGATTTCTTTAAGTTCTGTTTCTCTTTACCTTCGCTTGTCATTTTGGATTCCTAAGGGGGGTGGGTGTATGTTGTTGGAGTGCATGGGAGTAGAAGCACCCCAAGTTGGTTCCCATGGGACTGACCTTGGAGTATCTCTCTGCCAGCCTAGTTTAGATAGGGCGCCATATATCTGTCTGAATTTCCATAGTAATGCCAGGGTAGGTGTGACATGGATGGTTGTGGAATTTTATGCTTTTACCTATATCTTGTAATCTCCCGCGAATTTCTTCAGTCCTAACAAAAGCTCTTGAACCCACAGCATCATATCTCTAATAAAGCATTACACTGCCAATAGTGTGTGCAGAGAGTGACTTAGCTGGGGACCTGACAGTTCCTTTGATCTGCAAGGTAATTTTAGCTGCAATGAGAAATAAGGCCTTTTCAGTGACAGCCCCTTTCCCTTTGAAATCAGTTTCTGGAAGAGGGTCTGAAGGCCACAGAAAAGGCTGTAAAATGTTTTTCTTTAAGCTTGCTTTGGTGAATAAAGCTGGCTGTTCTGTGACTGTTAAGCTTTTATAATTTTACAAACTTTGCTGTTTTTCGACTGTGGGATGCATTTTTGGGAACTATTTAAAGCTGTTTGAAATGTATAGATAAACGAAGACTACCTTCCAGTGCAATCCTAAACAGAGTTACATCCTCCTAAGTCCACTGATGGGCTTAACAAGAGTGTAAAGATCTCCCTGCTCCTCTATGAATTCCGGAAAAAGCCATCCCCAAAAGTCATGTTTTTACTTAACAGCACAAAGAATAAAACACAGCAGCTCAATGGGCCTCAGTTAAGCAAGAGCATAAAACTGTTTTAAGTTTGTTTTAGTCATAAATTACATTTTTGTTCTCTCTCTTTATTGTGCTTATTGCTTCGGGGATTTTTCCTTTAGCCTGGTTGTTTCCACTAGTTTCACTGGGAAGAGGGGAATGAAACGTAGCACTTGTCTTTCCTCCCCCCACCCCGCCCTAGTGTATGCCAATGTGCACAAACAAAATTTCCCCCCATTCATCTCCTTCTGATGGCTGTTTACCTCATACCTTAAACCATGATCCAACGAAACTGTATTTTACTTTTACAGAGGGACGCTCATACTATTATCTGACAAGATGACAATTATTAATTGTTTAAAAAAACAGAGAGAAAAAATCCTGATAATTTCTCCTTCAGTCTGAAAACGATTCTCTCTTTATTTGAATGTAGTCTCTCTCCTTGAATGCTATATTTATTGGAATCCTATACATTGGGGTTGGCTTCATGTTTCAGTGCACTAGCGGTGACACTCTCCTCTGGTGCAAAGACCCTTCCCCTGGCACAAGAGGCCTCTTGCTTCAGATAAAGTCTTCTTGGGAGGAAAGTGCTACTGCTAGCAGAATGGATCCCTGGTATCTGACCCATTATATCATCCAATTATAAATTCTTATCCTAAAAAATTACGGAAGGGTACCCTGCGTTACTGAAGAGTACCCTATGGGGTTGCCATAAGTCTTGATGGCACTTTCTACCAACAACAGAAAGCAGATTGCATTGCAGGTCACCACTTTTGTTCTAGCAGTTCCGTACTTTGAACAGACGTCCCCAGGGCTATTTCTTTGGGACAGACAAGACCTCACCTTAATGTAATTGATTTCTGATCATAAATCCCGCAGAAGGCACAAGAGCACGACCAGTTAGAAAGGCAGCAACTACAGGAGGGGCCATAGCTCAGTGGTAGAGCTTGGTATGGAGAAGGTCCTTGGTTCAATCCTTGGCATCTCCAGTTAAAAGGATCGGGTAGGAGGAGATAGGAAAGACTTCTATCCGAGGCCCTGGAAAAACCCCTGCCAACCCTTGATGGAAGAGTGTTCCGATCCAGTATAAGGCAGTTTCATGTGTCCACATTTCTCTACCCCACCTCCAGCCACTTCAGTACTAAACACTGCTAGTTAAGCCAGTTTCCAAGAACCCCTTTAAACAGCTGGAACAGTCGCTTGGCTTTGTTCTTGCCTGGGACCACCATGATTTAGAGACTGTTAACCAGAGAAACTTCTCACATTTCAATATACACAGAGTACACAAGTAAGAGGTGGTTGGGGGATGACACCCTTGATGCCTTTGCAAGCAAAGAATAAGGAAACAATTCACAAACACAAGATGACAACCTGAGTGTAAATATTTTGATTGCTGTCTCCTTCTTCCAACAACTGCTTGTTCCAACGTAAATCTAAAACTTCAGCCATGAATATTCAGTCACCGGCTGTGATTTAAAAAAGCATTTCTAAAACACAGATTTTTTGGGGGGGAAAGCTTCTCTAACAAATTCCTCCATTTTAAACACCTCCAGTCTATGCACTCCTACAGGTGCACTATTTATTTTGTTTTAAACTTATTTTTAATTAATTTTTTTTTTGCCCGCTCTCTCAAACCCAAGAAAACAATAACAAACAAGTGGGGACTGACGTCCAAGAATTCACATCTGCTCCAGGTCTGGGTTTGTACAGCAAGGAGCTAGCGACAAAGAGTTAAAGGAATAAGCACAGTATTAGAAACCTCAGCTTATCACAAACCGTTTGTATCGTCTAAGTTTCCTACATGCAGACAGCAGTATTAGAAACCTCAGCTTATCACAAACTAAGTTTCCTACATGCAGACAACTAACTGCGTTCAGACCGGCACACCTACGTGAAACAATTGTACAGCCACCTGACCGTGCAGCCCCAAATCATAGCGGTGCCATGTATCCCGGGTACCCCCACACCTCCTCCTCTTTGGCTACATCTCAGAAGAGGAATTCCTTAGCGCAAGGACAGCAGCAGCCAAATCCAGACACAGACAAGGTGCAGATGTGTCTATTGTAAAGTTTCACGGACAAGCCTCCTAGAAGAGCCAGGCCGGGACGAAAAGACTGCTCTGTCCACACGGGCTAAGCCGTCACTCTCCTTCTCCTCATCTTTCACACACACACTGCAGTCTGTCCCTCAGGTGACACAAACAAGGTTTCCTGGTGTGTGCCCAGCTCGCTCAGCCCTGGGCCTGTTGCCATGGCACTGCATCTATAAGGAGATTAGAGATGGAAGACAGCAGGGAGAAGCCGCAGCCAGCAGAGCTCGGGGAGTGTGCTCTGCAAATGCAGCAAAGGTGACCTTTCTGAGGAGAGGAAAGAGACCCCTCCCTCCCTCCCTCCTTCCCGCAAGTTAACCAGACACTAGAGCTGGAAGAGAGAATGGATTCCGCCTTCGAATGGCCCCCTGGGGATTGGGCAGGGTAGAAGAATGGCACATCCGGAAAAGCCCATTTATCTTGCTTTATATATGATTCTTCTCCATCGGGAGACAGTTACTACACCCTGCCATGCAAGTTAAATCATCCCCCAGCATCTTTTCAGTTTCCTAGGTAGACATGCCACTAGTTTCGAATACTGCTTTCTAAAAGCTACCACGGTGTGGTTGGGTCCATATGCCCCACACACAAACAGATACAAGGCCATGTGCATTTCAACGTGCTGCTTTTCCCTCCCCACCAGAATCAACAATAATTGCATTAAATGATAATGAATACTAAAGGCCTCCTTCACATTAAGTGGCATCCCATGTGAATTAGTCGCCACCATATGGTTTGTCTCCACTCCATCACAAACACATTCTTGTGGCTGTTTGCAACAGAGTGTGGGGGGGAACCGGGGTGTCCGCAGACTGGCTTTTTGGGCCACCATGGCAGACAAATGGCTCCCTGTGGAGAGCAGTGCCCCAGAGTGTGGCTCTTTTGATGTAAAGTTTACATTCACCTTCTCAACACTACCCGTCACTGGAAAAAAATGCTAAGTGGGATCCAGAGGTATAGTCTAGGTCTCCCTGACATACCTCAGTGCACTTCAGATGGCAGGTAAGGGCACACTCACACGGAATGGTCCTACATACACCAAAGTCCCCTACCTGTAGAAAAGTAGCTTGTCAGGGAAAATGACCCTAGCCTCCCTCTACAACCATTCTCAGTGAAGTCTGACTCAACCACAGTAACAAATGCTTTGGTACCATTCAGATTCAATTACTGTAACATGCTCTACGTGAGGTTGACTTGCAAGAATGTCTGTAATCTGCAGCTGGTTCATAACATGGCTTGCAGGGCTTGTAACTGTGGTCTGCTATGGAGATCCTGTAACACCTGTCTCGAGCCAAATGTACTGGCTGCCAATTTGCTTCCAAGCCCAATTCAAAGTGCTATTACTGGTCTTTAGTGCCCCTAAATGGGCTCAAGACCAAGGAAGTTCTGAGACAACCTTGATTCCAATGAGCCTGCCAATGACAGAGATCAGCTCTGCGTTGTGAGCCATCATTGACAGAGGTGAGGTTGGCAGGTTCAGGGAACACTGCTTTTGCAGCAGTGGCCACCAGACTTTGGAACCCCATCTTGCCTTCTGAATATCTGTGCCAAAGGAGGCAAACCTACAAGCAGAATACACAAGGAATACACAGGAAGAGGGAAGGTTGATATATTTGTTTAATTATTTATATACGGCCTCATCGCCATACAAGAATAAAAGCAAATAAACTAAATGTGTGTGGGGAAACCAGCAACATTATCAAAACAATAAAAGCGGCTGCACTTGGGTATCAATTTAGGAGCAGATAAAAGGTTCAAATACACAAACGACTATAAGTAAGGAACACGATTTTAGCAGCAATGAAACCCAACCAAAGAAAGGTGGCAAAAACTAGCCACCCATGCATAGAAGCTAATTAAGAAAAGTGAAACTTTTAAGAAAAGTGAAAGTTTCCCCAGAACCTGACGTCTAATATAGAACGTGCCAGACAAACAATAGTGTGGAGAGAAAACCACAATCCATCATGGAGACGGCCCCTGTCCCTTGAGTCCCCCCACCTTCCCTTCTGCCAATCGGGGCATTTTCAACAGAGCCTCTGATACTGATCCTAATGTTTCATCAGGTTCATACGAGAGATGGATATCCTTAAAATACCCAGGTGCCCGTCTGTTCAGAGCTTTAAAGGTTTCAGAGCTTGGAATTGTACTAAAAAATAAGTTGCCGGCGACCAAGGTGAAGTTATTTAAATTGGGTGTTACGATTTAAATCAACATTTTCTGTTATTAGATACTTACAAGAGGGGGACCCGCGATACTCGCGGGGGGGGAGAAGAGCCCCGTCTCCTCCACCCCCCCACCCCTCGATCTCTGGAGGCGGCGGCGGCAGCGGCGAGGCCGGTGTCCGCCCCCCGCCCCCCAGGGGGGATTTTAACATCCCCCCCTATTTTTTTAACTTTTTTATTTTTGTGCACACGTGGGGACTGGCCCACGTGTACACAAACCTCCCCCAGCGTTTTAAAATAGCATAATGAGTAGAACACTGGACTGGGATCTGGGAGACCCGGGTTCAAATTGAAGCTTGCTGGGTGAACTTGGGCCAGGCACACACACACACACACACTCACACACACTGTGACACAGCTTAATCTACTTCACTGGGTTGTTGCTTTAAGTATAAAATTAGGAAAGAAGGGAGCAGGAAAAAAGGAAGACCCAGTATGAGGTGGAATGGCTCGATAAAGGAAGCCACAGCCTTCAGTTTGCAAGACTGGAGCAAGGCTGTGAATGACAGGGCATTTTGGAGGTCATTAATTTATAGGGTCACCATAAGTCGGAAGCCACGTGACAGCACATCACACAC
>NW_015175537.1:0-1368 GCF_001447785.1 Gekko japonicus | reverse complement strand
AAGAAGATGAGGGAACGTCTGGGGGGGGGGGGGTAGCCCGAAGGCCTGAGGTAAACTCCCCTCAACTGAAAGCAAAAAAAAAAAATTTTTTTAAACTGTTTTAAAGAAGAATCAAACAAAAAATAAAGTAAGAGAAGTTTGGGAATAATTCCTAAGAGCTGTGAGGTGAGCTAACAGCGAACCGATCAGACCGACGACGAAGAGGTCTACTCAATGCGGTGGTAAGAAAGGAACTGGTGGGATGTCCACGCCCACCCCTCTGGGCATGTGCGGTGGGGTTCCTGCGCATGCCCGAGGGACTGGGCGTGAAAATCCATTAAAAGAGCTTGCTACAGCACCGATCGATCCAGCACATGCGCACTAGATCCCAAGGGTGTGAAGCACAGAGACCATGTTGAAGATTAAATGGATATTTCATGCAATGGAAGGAAGCAAACAATAGGGCCCTATAAGGATCAGTACTGGGACCAGTACTATTTCATTTGTTCATAAATGATTTGGAATTGTGAGTGACCAAGGGTGCAGATGATACCAGATTATTCCTGATGGTGAAAAGCAAGGTGGGTTGTGAAAAGCTACAGGAGGGTCTTCCAAGGCAGGCCCACACAGAGAAATATTGCAAGGACCAAGTCTGGGTGTGATCAGGGCATGGACAGGTGTCTCCAGGCCTCATTTTTCAAAGACAAAAAGGCGTACGTACTACTCATAAGGAAGAGGGGATCTGAACTAGGTTCCAGTTCGACTCCCAGAAGGTTTGTGGTCAAAGTTCCACCTCTGTTACTGGCCCAATCTCAAAGGTCCCAATTTCGTAATATTTGCCTCATCGTGCACGTACCCTGCAATCATTTTACATCTGGAAACAGGAGTCACAAAAGGCATTCACTGAACTGAGAGCCGAACCCTGCATTTTCCAGGTTCAACAGTTTTTAGATACAATTAAACCATGTAGCTATAAATGCAAAGAGCTGTCTTTCTAGAAAAAATAATAATTATCATCATAATAATTTAGTCTCACCACAAAACACAAACCTCATCCAGTATTCTAATGCTGCAATTAACAAGAAGGCAATTTGCCCAACCCCCTCCAGGTTTGAGCATGAAGATAATAAGTCCAAGCCACTCCACTTGTTTTCTAATGACCAGCAATGACGGTAGATTAAAAGAGCCTTTCCCGTATTAGAGGGGGAAGGCCCTGGAAAAATGAGTGGCGCTTAGTGTCTTTGCAAAGACACGGCAGTTAATCACAGAGAAGCAAGATTACAGTAAACAGGAAGATCATGTAGGCACATAGAGTGGCAGGAAGCCTGCTGGAAAGGGTGAGTGTTTGCCCAAAATCTGTTGCTTCTCAACAGCTCCATTAACTCCCCC
>NW_015175536.1:51192-55628 GCF_001447785.1 Gekko japonicus | reverse complement strand
CTGGGATCCATAGGCATGCATGCTCCTGGAGCTTTGTTGGCTTTCCACAATATTGCCTGCTCTCAATGAGAAAAGGGCTGGTTCTGCATCTGGCATTCGCTCCAAATTTTCTCAACACTGAGGAAAAGGTGCAGCTCAAAATCACATTCAAATACCCTGGGCCAATGCCAAAGTGACTGCAAAGTCACTCCTGAAGGGTGGTAAAATGGTAATAAAACAGCCATAAATCTATGCAGAAGGTACAATAAAACTCGATGGTCAAAGAAAGTGAAAGTGACATGCAATACAGAGGGCTTGCTAAAACAACAGAGGGAAAAGCCAATGTGCAATCACCCAGTTCTTTGAACTGAACTGGAGCTTGTCTTATGGGCCACTGGAACTACTGAATCAACAGCAATAAAGGGGGGGAGAGCCAAATCTTGTTGTTTCCTTGTGACTCTGGCATAATACGAATAAATGAAAAGATCCTAGACAAGTGCAGTTTTGGTCAGTATGCATATTCCATCTTAAGTTCCCACCTGGAATCAATGTATTATAAACATGGAACCCATCCACAGAGAAACATGACTGGAAGAAAAAGAAACATGGTATGTCTGTCCCAACTAACCCCCCTGGTTATACTGTCCTCCACGAACCCTGTAAAACTGGCTGAAGGAGAGGTGTGGCTATTATCCTCCATGAGTCCTTCCATTTCTACAGACTTCCAGTGCAAACTGCCCACCCAGCGGTATGAAAGCGTAAGCGCAAGTAGATAAATGGGTACCTGCCCCTAGGTGGCAGGGGGCACCCTCCTCCTGTGATGGCGTGCAGGAGTGGCAGCGGCAGTGGCGGCGACAGAGCAAGTTGGCGACCTGGTGACGTTGGGCAACGACGGAGGCCGGATGGAGGTGGAGCTGTGGCAGCATGACGGTGCAGCGCGGTGGAGCCTGAAGGGACAAGAGCTGCAGTGGTGCACGGCCGCACACCGGAGGAATCCATCAGAAGCCCACCGGAAGAAGTCGTCGACCCATCCTAGGGGCGCCGGGAGTAACATCTGAAGCCCGCCCGGATACACCAACAGAACGCGCCACCTGGGTGCTGGTAGGCGGTCCCTCCCCCCATACAAAATTGTGGCCCTAGGTAGGAATTCATAAGTATATGTAAACCACTCAGAGACCCTTCGGGGTCAAGAGCGGTATATACATCGAAAGTAAATAAATAAATAATAAATAAATAAACTATCACTGGCACTGACTGTGTGCTACACTAGGTACTTAAAACAGATTAAGAATTCTTCTTGTCTACCACCAACCTAATTCTCCATTGGGCACACTTTATGAGTTGGCCGAAGTACGGTCGGATTTGGTATTAGAGACACTTAGACTGATCGTTCTGGGGGATTTCAATATCAACACTGGATTTTGTACTCTTTTTTACTGTTTTGTACCTCTATCAATTTGTGATGTGCTCAACACATGAAAGAAGTCACATGATGGATTTCATTTTATTGCACTGAGCAATAGGGATGTGCATTTGGATCTACCCAAGCTAAAAATATACTGGGAAAATACCGTATTGGTGTTTTTCAGGTATATTTCAGCTTCCCAAATGCATTTGGGTTTTCTAGGGAAAACCGGGGGGGAAATCCCAAGAAAATCCCAGATATATTCGGGAATTATCAGTTGATTCAAAAACAGCAAGGGACAGGAGCAGATTGCTTCCACCTCTCAGCTGCAGTCCCTTCTGCCACAAGGGAATGAACTTGTTCCTTGAGAGCCAAGAATGTGTAAAAGATAATGTAGAAGAACACAAACTGAGATTATATACAATATACTTATGAAGTTTAATTCTTAACGTTTTCTTTTAAAGAAAACTGTAAATTAACAAATGCTGAGATTAAACTGCTTGTAACTCATTCTGATTATTGTCTGTTCTGGCAATGTTTTCAAATTCAACACCACTTATTAGCAATTTTCTAGTCTAGCCAAGCACATTTTTAGTATGCTAGGAATAATGGAAAGTGACTGACCTCAGAGACTTTCACTTCCTGTAGTATAAAAAGTTAGCACAATTAGTTAGTGAGAATATAAAAAGGTGACACTAAATAGTGGTGCTGTATGTGAAGATAATGGGATGCAAAAGCAATCAACAAGAAAACTGCTGATAGAATTTGTACAGTGGATGCATCCCCAGATAATATATATTCAGTTCTTAAGAAATCACAGAGCAGCTATGGTACTATGGCCCAGTGACATTTACTAGAACCAGGGTTGCTGGAAGTCACTGTGAAACCCTGAGGAAAAAAATCCCTCAGAAATACCATCCCCAAGGCTCTGCCATGTGTACATAGACTTTGGTTTTCTTACCAGGGTTGGGAGGTGCCATTTGGGGGGAAGGAATCCTGAGGAGGGCAAGGTTTGGGGAGGGGAGGGACCTAAGCAAGGTAAAGTGCCATAGGGTCCACCCTCAAAAGCAGCCATTTTCTTCAGGGGAACTGATCTTGGTTGTCTGGAGATCAATTGTAATAGTGGGAGATCTCCAGGTGCCACCTGGAGGTTGACAACCCTAGTGATAGAGCATCTGTTTGGAATGCAGAAGGGCCCAGGTTCAATCTCCAGCATCTCCAGGTAAAAGGATTGGGTAGGAAGTGGTTTGAAAGACCTCTGCCTGAGACTCAGGAGAGCTGCTGCCAGCCTTTGACAACACTGACCTTGATGGACCAAGGGTCCATTAGTATTAGACAGTTTGATGTGTTCAATGAGGATTAGGGAGCTAATAAGGAATGAGCAAACTTTCCCAGTTTCTTACCCCTTGGGGAGGGGCTGTGGCTCAAATAAAGAGCTCCTGTTGACAAGTAGAAGGTCCCAGGTTCAATCCTCGGTATCTCCAGGTAGAAGATCTAACATTAAGTGATATGAAAGACCTCTGCCTGAGACCCTGGAGAGATGCTGCCAGTGTGAGTAGACAACACTGTGATGGACCAAGGTTCTGATTAACATGTGGGTGAATGAGAAAAGTCACCAATCCTTATAGAATAAAACATTTTCTTTTAAATCCATAGTTGCTCTTTGTAAGCCTAAACTGGGAAAAAAAAAGTACTTCCTTGATGCAGGGAAGCATTTGCTATGATTCCTTGTCAGGCATTTCTAGTTATTATAGATACCTAGAGAGGCTCTTAAATTTTGCTGAAGTCTCAAAATGAGTCACAATGCTGGGAGATAGCATAAAGGCATTTTGGCTTCTCAGGAGCCTCAAGACCTAGGGAATTTAGTACCCCTCAGTCCTGACCTGGATGGCCCAGGCTAAACTGATCTTGTCAGATCTCAGAAGCTAAGAAGATTGGCCCTGGTTAATATTTGGATGGGAGGCCATCAAGGAATACCAGACTTGCTATGCAGAGGCAGGCATGACAAACCACCTCTGAACATTTCTTGCCTTGAAAACCCTAAGGGGTTGCCATAAGTCAGTTGTGTCTTGATGGCAAAAGAAGGTGTCTAGGCGCACTTTCCAAAAGAATAAGAGTTGGTTTTATACCCCACTTTTCTCTACCCGAAGGAGTCCCAAAGTGGCTTACAGTCATCTTCCCCTCCCCTAACTACAACAGGCACCTTGTGAGATAGGTGGGCCTGAGAGAGTTCTGAAAGAACTGTGATTGGCCTAAGGTCACCATTGAGACTCCATATGATGTTAACGATTCTCTATTTTAAATACTACATTAGAAGGGAGGTCTGTGAACCAGGTGCAAAACAGTAATTATTTTTGATTACCTCCCTGTTACATTACCCTTGTGTGTGTGTGGGAAACTGTATGTCAAATTATGTTATTCGGGCATTGTTCCACTCCAAACAAATGTGGGGTCTCATGGGATGCTACTGTAAACATTCAGGTAACATACTATCATCATCATTGACATGTTATGACATCTATGACAGTTTCCCATTGAAAGTAATTAAAGAAAATGTACCCTGCCGATATGACTGTAGACATCTGTCTTTGTTTACATAAAGTCAGTGAATTTTAAGATTAAAAATAAGTCAAGTGTTTATTGTGATTTTAAAAAATATATAATATTGTTGAATACTTTTTGTTCTTCTTGTCAGATCCCTGTCCGTACCCCCGTCCAGGTAGGGTGCACCCACCTTCGGGAACAAAGGGATGCGGGCATTCTCTTACACAGCCTCAGATCGGGGTCGCAAGGCATTCCGTCACACCTTCCTTTTCCCTGCCTTGGTCCTGGGTTTGAGGTTTCGTGTTATACCGGGCGTTGTCTCTCTCATCTCTCCCCAGCTCTCCACACCCTCCTCATGGCACCTGTGACCGGACTTTATCCTCCCCGGCTGTGTTTAGCACAATCCTCCTTTATTTCCTCCTGGTGTGTGCCCTGCCCTTACAGTAAGTCTACCTTGGGTCCTGTTACCCTTCCACTACCTCCCCAGGTGACCCACCACTCTTGTCAG
>NW_015175536.1:26227-48596 GCF_001447785.1 Gekko japonicus | reverse complement strand
GAACTTTTTGCAATACCTGCCACTTCTCTGAAAGTTGGGTGGCCATCAAACCTGCACCTAAGATGGGCACCTCCGGCAGGTCACCCTCAGGTGCAGGTTTCACTTCCAGCAAGCGTTGATCCTTCGCCTTGGGTCATGTCATGTAGAAGCTGCCGGAAAATCTTCAGGTTCTGGTCAAGGAGGGCTGGGTAGGGTAGCGTAGGAACCTTGGCAGCTTCCAGGGTATGTGTTTCACCCTGTATAATCATGGGCATGCGCAGCACCGGCCACTTATGCAAATGGTGCGAGAAACAGTAAATTTGGGTCCATCGTTGGATGGGCATGTAGGAAGGCATGAGATCCACGTGGATCATGGAGATCACGCTCCCAGAGTCCAGCAGGGCCTCAATCCATTGGCCGTATAGATAAAGTACTACAGTGAAAGGTGGCCATCCCTGGAAGGAGCCCCAGGTGGGCAAGGCAGTATGCCAAGCGGCCTCACATTCCATCACGGGGCACTCATGCTGGAAGTGCCCCATCTGCCCACAAGCGAAGAAAGGGCCTCTGGCGAGTGATGTCCCCCTGGGTGCCTCGCTTGGGTCACTCGCTCTCCCTCGGGCTGCTGTACCCATCACTCTTTGGCCTCTGTTGAAAAACACCTTGGAGCGGGGTCTCCAGCAAGCGTCTACGGGCTGCTGGCCTTGCGCATCCTTCTCACAGAGGAGTGAAGGATCTGCCCCATTGCCCAGGGGCCCCCGTGCCCCCAAGTGGTGGTTGGAACTTTTCTGGGCCCTTGTGCCCTCCCTCTGCCATCAAGTAATTTTCAGTAAGGGTGATTAACTCCGTCATATCTTTAGGCTTGTTTTGCAGGGCCCAGAGCCACGTATCATCTGGCAAGATCTGTAGGATCTGCTCCAGAATCATCTTCTGAACTATGTCTTTCTCCCCTTCAGACTGAGGCCTTAGCCACCTTTCTGCAGCCTCTGTGAGCTCAGCCACCAACAGTCAGGGCCGGTCCTCTGGCCGCCACTTACGGCCCCTAAACGTCTGGTGGAAAGTCTCCTTGGTAATTTCGTACTTATCTAGGATGGCCCGTTTTACCACCTTATAATCAGCCACCTGCTCCTTCGTGAGCATCCTAAGCACAGCCTGAGCCCCACCGGTCAAATACAGGCCTAGCATATATGACCACTGAGCCGGTGGCCATTGGGCCATCTCAGCTTTCAAACATCTCGAGGTAGACTTCAACGTCATCCTCGGGGGTCAACTTAGTCAGGAGGGGCACCAGAACATGCTGACTCACCCCACTCGGGTTATGGGTTTGCTCCCAAGATTTGCACAATTCATGGACCAACACTGCCTGTGTTTTTTGTTGATGCTGAACCCACTCGTGCATCATATGTTCTTGCCAGTCAGCCATCCATTGCAAAAACTGCACAAAGTCAAAGGCGGCCGCGACCGGGGCAGACGCAGGCTCCGTCATTTCTCTGCTTGCGTGCCGAGCTACCCTTTGGTCTGGGGCTTTCCTCCCAACTGGGTGAGGCAAGTGGGGGCATTGGCTCATACTTCCTGTATGGGCCACCATTGTCATATCCCTGTCTGTCTCGCCATCCAGGTAGGGCACACCCACCTTTGGGAACAAACGAGTGCGGGCATTCTCTTATGCTGCCCCAGATCGGGGTCGCAAGGTGTTTTGTCATGCCTTCCTTCTTTCTGCCTTGGTCCTGGGTTTGAGGTTTCATGTTACACCGGGCGTCATCTCTCTTGTCTCTCCCTAGCTCTCCACACACCCCTCATGGCACCTGGGACCAGGCTTTAACCTCCCCGGCTGTGTTTAGCACAAACCTCCTTTATTTCCTCCCGGTGTGCACCCAACTCCCCGGCTGTGTTTAGCACAATTCTCCTTTATTTCCTCCCGGTGTGCGCCCTGCCCTTACAGTAAGTCTACTCTGGGTCCCGTTACCCTTCCACTACCACCCCAGGGGGCCCACCCCTCTTGTCAGTGGGCAGATTCTTGATGAGCTCCATGGCCAGCCTGGCCCTTCCCACCCCCTTGGATGGAGGGCCCGCCTCGACGGGTTGCTAGGAGTCATATCTCTGTGGGTCCGGAGCCCATAGCTGGACCCTGGCTCTGCCCCTGAGTCCCTCGGCAATCCCTGGATGAGGAGCCAGGTTTCCACTGGCCGATCCAGATCCCTCGTCATCACTTTGTCGGGATGGAAGGAGGGCGGGGTTGGGTCCCGACCCCTGATACTTCTCCCCACAGTCAGGTTGCCTTTGCAGAGATACTGGATTCAGTGGCTTGGAGATGGAGAATTAATGCTTCCACCTAGTGGACCAGTTGATCCAGCAAGGCAGTCCTCCCAGGCCTCAGCCTAAGTAGACTCCTGAGTGTGAAGACTCCGAGTCTGAATAACTGGAGTGGTCACAGGAGATCATGACACTTATGGATGCTCAGTGTTAGATTGGTAAGGAAAGAACATGCATTTGTAGTGTAATATAAAGAAACCATAGTTGCAGTGTGACCAGTAGTTGATCCAACCAGTCCACATTTTAATGAAAACCCTGCCTCAAAGAGACTTGGAGAATTCTGGCATTCTCTGACACACACCTGCCTTCCTCTGGAAAACTGGGTTATGGGAGCTCTGATTCTGTTTGTTATTCCACACCTTCTTGAGTAAGGGTCTTCAGCATTTTGCCACCAAAAAGAAAAGATGAAATCAATTAGATGTCAAAGAGGCCATGTGCACGTCAAAGACCACTCCATAATTTCAGTTTCTTGCTGAAGACAAACAACAACAGACTTCTCTTTGAAATTTACTTTTGAGCAGAATTCAAGTTTACTTTTTGTTTCTTTGCTTTCTTTGTGCAATTTAAAGTAGCCACGAAGTAGCCATTAATTTTTGTATGAAAAAACAAGAGTAAGAGAGACATCATTCATTGTAAAGATTCTGTTTATGCGAAGGAAATCAATTTTCAGTGCAATAAAATAAACTGTATGCAAAATTTTGTGTGTATGTGCTTATCTGCATTTTTACTGGGGCAGCTTTTACTGGACTCTCAAAAGGGCCCATGTCACAAGAAGGTTAAGAACCACTGCATTAGATAATCACATGGCCTATGCAGATACTGGGTAAAGACAAGAGGGGGAAGTATGATGAAGGAAAAAGAAGACCGACCTCTCTTTACTCATGGGATTCTGCTTCTTGAATTTCACATCCTTCAACAGAATGAGTTCTCAGAAGAAGGATGAAAACACAAATGGGACAGAATCTCATCATCTTACTTAAAATAAAGCTATGCAGTCAGAGTTGAGGACGAAGCAGTGATTTGTATGCTGATGCAATTTTTCCAAGTGTCAGGCAGATTTCCCTTTGGAACCTGGAGTCGTCCATGTTATAGTTAAAAGAGCACTGCATGAAGATGAATTAGATCTGATCTCACTTTGTCCACTCAGGAGAAACCTTCCAAGTCCTAAAGCTTGGGACACAACCAAGATTTTATCTCATGGAAGCTATTCATAAAGTTTTGTATATTGCCTCCTTATGAAACACTGTAAGAGATGTAATATCATATTTCATTCAAAAGCACATAGCAGGCCGTAATGTTTAGGCTGTATTTTCTGCTAAAATAGTCACCTGAACGTATTTGGTGCTTATTAAATACTAGCCACAAAGCTCATTGTAGAAGCAATACAACGAGCTCTAGAACTATATGATGGCAATCCGCCTTTTCCCCCCTCCCCAGACTCTGAGGCCGAGGGCCAGCAGAACGGCCCGCCAGCACCTTCCTGGCTGCCCAGCCCTCTGGCTCCAGTGGCTCCAGTGGCAGCGCCCACCTTAGTCACCCTTGGCAATGCCCGTCTCCACCACCCTTGCCCGCCTCCGCCCCGAGAAGGACAGCGCTCCAGTTGGCCTGCCTAGTCAGAAGGAAGCCCCACTCAGCTCTGTGAGGGTTTCCTCTTGAGTAAAGCATGTGCCAAAGAGTGGTGGGCCTTCCCCTCAGCATCCTCAGGAGAAGCCCAGAAGCCAGCGTGAGCCGGCAGTGGTCGACCAGGTAGGCGAGCTCTGCCAGGGGACACTGCGGCCTCTTCCAGGGATGTGGCACCTGAGGGAAGCCTGAGCATCGGCGGCATTAGCCCGGGGATGAGGGATGTGGTGCAGCAGATGCTGCCTGTTGGGGCAGCCCGAGCCGGGGGCTGGGCTTGGCACAGGAGGTGGTGGCAGTGTGGCAGGAGGAGGAGGGCCCGGCAGGGGCTTGGCCACCTCATGGCTTGGCGGGCTCCTCCGGAGCATCACCGTGCTCATTGCCAAGCATGTACGTGGGAAGAGGGAGAGCCAGGCTGAGGCTGCCTCTGGAGGACCCCGTCGCGAGCGGGCTTCATTGCAGGCATGGCTTTCGGCCTCGGCTTCTAGTATCACCAAAGGGGAAAGCAATAATAAAGGAGGGGAGGATGAGAAGGGGCCCCTTTCAAAGACGAACATGTGCTTTATGTCTGATGATTTCCCTCACTTATATGGGGAAAAGCTATACTCTGCCTTCCTCCCTCATTAGGGCCCTCTCCTGGATTTTATCCTCACAGCAGCCTTGTGAGGTCGGTGAAGCAGAGACTGGCCCAAGGTCATTATCCAGCAAGCATCCATGGCAGGGTGGTAGAGGGCTCGGCCTCATGACCATTCACCCACCGGAGTGTCCGGCCTGTCCATTGCCTCTCAGCACACTGAGGCTGAGAGGCTGGGTGGCATGTGTGTGTGTGTGGGACTCCAGGAACACAGCCAGTGGAAAACGGGACAGCTACTGAGTGGGTTCAGGTAGCCAACTGATTTTGGCGTGCATGCAACTTTGCCACCTGAAAATGCAATTATTAATGAGAGATTAATGCAAATCACCATGGAGAAATAAAGAGAAGTGTGTCATAAAGATAAGAGGAGAATCTTGTTTAAATAACTAACCAGCTCCTTAGATTGAGGCTGGATATCAAAAATCTGAAAATATAAAGGACCCATTGAATTGAATCTAGAGAACTGATAGTGGAAATTTGATAGTGGGACAGATCTTTCCCATTTCCTTTCTCCTCCTCAGGTCATTGTACTCAAAACTACTGTATTTGATTAGGACTATACTAAAAATAATCTGAAATGCACTCAAAATGCAACCTTAGTTAAGCACAGTTATCTGCAAATTAATTGACACTGAAATGAGTATATCATGATAAACACTCATTTGGTTAAGAACTAGAAAAAATGATCAGTGAAAAAATATTTTTAAAAGAAAAATGGAGCAATGGTATAACATAATATATATTTTATACCAGCCTTCCAAAGTTTGTATACTGGCTAGAACTTGAGGTTTTATTCATAGTTAAAATCAGATTAAACATATACTAGAATTGGTGTGGGTTTAAAAAGGAAAAGGTCATTTAGCATATTTTGACCCCACCATTCCTTCAGGACCTCAGGGTGGCATGCATATGCTGTCTCTTCCTCCATTTTATGCTCACAACAACAGTCCTGTGAGATGTGTTAGGCGGAGATAGGGCAACTGGCCTATGGTCACTCAGTAAAATTCATAGATGAGTAGGAATCCTGGATGTCAGGATGGCTGGATCTCTCTCTCTCTCTCTCTCTCTCTCTCACACACACACACACACACACACATTTTTTCTTTGCAGAATATAAGCTTGTTCTGTATTTTGTTAGAATTCTGAATACATGCATCACCTATGCATGGGTTAAAAAACAATTTTAATCATGCATTCCAAGTAGGTAAAAATTGAAACGACCTGACCTAACTGGAGGTGAATCAGGCAGTATTATAGCAGATTGGTTTGGTAATAACATAAGACAGCTCCATCCTCCAAATGTCTAAAATGTTTTCCACCTGTGATAATTTATAAATAGTGGTTAATAAAACTACTGGCACATAATGGTTGAGGTTAAAGACCCACTGTAATGTCATAATAATTTTGATATAGCCCAGTAAATGCAATCCGTAGATTGATTGTGGCTTTAATGAAGATATTCATTTCCAGGTCTTTTACCACCTCCATCCAAAGACAATGATAAGCATAAACAGGGTAATTATCTCATGGTAAATAGTTACAAGGATTCTGTGGTCCTACTCTTAATTTAAGAAACTACAGAAATTAACTTCAATATTTGATATAGAAAACTGATTAGGCAGTGGTAGCCTGGCCTGGATAGCCCAGGCCAGCCTGATTTCATCAGATCTTGGAAGCTAAACAGGGTCAGCTCTGGTCAGTATTTGGGTGGAAGACCACCAAGGAACACCAGGCTTACTATGCAAAGGCAGGCAATGGGAAACCACCTCTGATTGTCTCTAGCCTTGAAAACCCTATGGGGTTAGTATAAATTGTCTGCAACGTGATGGCAAAGGAAAAAAAATATTACTGTGCATATAACATTTATTTCAAGCTCCTCCACAAAAAGCAGGGTCCATTTCTGGTCGAGTTACTATAATTTAATCTCTGCTTTGCATCCCTACAGATGTTGGCAAGTATGTATATTTATTTAAAGCATATATGTCAAAAGTGCAGCAATCAAGGAACTAACAGTGCAGTAAGTCTGCAATTACAGTCACATATGGAGAGAATTTTTAACCAGTCTTTCTCTGAAACTGGCAGGTTTCAGTGGGCTACAATAAGTAAAGTAAAGGAGTTGTTTTTTATACCCGGCTTTTCTCTACCTTAAGGTATCTCAAAACAGCTTACAAACACCTTCCCTTCCTCTTCCCATAACAGGCATCTAGTAAGGTAAACGGGGCTGAGAGAATTCTGAGAGAACTGTGACAGCCCAAAGTCACCAAGTCTTAAGACATCAGCAGTTTTCGTCAGTCTGATTGCCACTTATGACACAGCCTGAGGGGATAGTCTGCTGTACACGTTTTTCCCAGCAACACATTATTTTGACTCCTAAATAACATGTTGAACAATAGAGCTTTCCAAGTAATTATGGGTCAGTCAATCAGCAAGCAGAAGAAACTGAATAACGGACTACCCCAGGGCTTGGTCCTCGCTCCCATTTTTTTCAATCTATACATCTCTGATGTTCCCAAGACATTATCCAGGAAGTTTGCTTATGCCAATGACATGGCAATTGCAGTAAGGTACAAATCAATTGAAAGGACTGAGGAAATACTGACTACTACCATAAATGGAGGCTTATCCCAAGTCCAGGAATAACAGAATGCTCCTGTTTCCATCGCAATAATAATCTTGCCAACCATGAATTGAATGTCTACCTTAATAGTACTCAACTTACACATAACTATACACCTAAGTACCTTGGTATTACCCTAGACAGGACCTTGAGCTATAAACACCATCTTACCAATGCAGGAGCAAAACTTCGCATTCAAAACAACATTCTCCAAAAATTATGTGGTACAACTTGAGGTGCGTCTGCTACAACACTTAGATGCTCAGCTTTGGGGTTTGTGTATACTACTGGGGAATATGGTGCTTCACTGTGGCTCAACTGCCCCCATGTCCACAAACTTGACGTCCAACTCAATACAACAATGAGAACCATCAGCAGATGTATTAAACCCACTCCGGCTTATTGGCTACCCATGTTGTGCCACCTCACTCCCCCACATCTCTGAAGATAAGATACTCTTCTTCATGAATATAGGAAGATAACTGAAAACAGAGAGTTGTCCATCCACAAAGACATGGCTGACATGGGGCTATCCAGACTAAGATCCCATGACCCAGCAATAAGATCTGCACAAATCCTGAAATCACAAATATTTTGATCTAGGGAATGAATGGATGTGAACATGGATGCAATCAGTTCCATCCAATATCCATAACCGCATAAACACCAATGAGAGGCCCACAGGATTTGACTTGCCACGTAAAGTATGGAAGATGACTAAAAGAATGCAAACAGGCTTTGGTAGTTGTACAGATCCGTTGTTTAAATGGGGCAAAATTCAGAACCCGAATGCGATTGTGGTGCAGCCCACCAAACTATTTTCCATCTGTCACAGGAACATGAGTGTCATGCTTTCCAGGGTGATGTGATGGAGCTCTTTGAACGCTCTGCAGCTGCAATTGAGTGGATTGAAAATTTAGGTATTGGTATTTACGGGAATATCCCATCAATCTGCATACCTGTTGTATTGACTTGGTTACATATTTTATATTATTACATGCTTTCTGTGTGTAACTCTGCCATATGGTAAATTAATTAATTAATAAATAGTCACCAAGCAGGCTTCATGTGGGGAAGTGGGGAATCAAAACCAGTTCTCCAGATTAGAGTCCACTACTCTTAACCATTACAACATAGTAAAAAACAAAACAAAACATCGTGCTGGATACAGTGATCCACAGATGCAAGGATCATGGATCTATAGCACCTCCCCCCCCCCAGGAGTCTTCTCGAACTCTCGGGAAGTTTATTTTGGGGATCGCAAGTTCTGCATTAGAGTATCAGTCATGCTGGTAGGAAGGTTACAGTGGTGAGTGTAAGGGGGGGGAGAATCACCCTTTCCTTGCCAACTAAAAACCAAAAGAAACTCTAGGTGTTCATAATGTATAAAACTAGAACAAACAATTCATCTGGAGAAGAATTACCAGTCAAGTTCTACACTAATAGAAGGAAAGTGAAAAATAGAGACACTTGTGATACACTGTGCCTAGTTGCTATGGGGATGTATACATATTAAAAAGCCAAGGAAAATATGTTTGCTATGTATGCGTCAATCAGAGAGACATTACAACTGCCCAATGCTGACCTTCATACTATGATGGAGTGTCACTGTTATTGATGCTTCTGCTATTAGAGCTGAAAGAACCAAAGAATGGAAGAAAGGTGATGCCTAATTGGTTTTCTTGATAGATCTCTTTAAAAAGTTGACTTTGCCAGTATATATATATTTTTTACGTTAAGTGGAAGTGCTTTATGCCAACAGAAGCAGGAACTTATGTTCAGTTGTTCTGGAGGGAAAAATCAGGAAGCCAAGATATAACTATTCAAAGTGTCCTATTTAGGACCAGCTCAGCCATGAGAAAATGGTAACTTGGACAGATTCCCCTGCCTCCCCACCTAAACCCAATCTAGACATCATAGGAAAGCAGACAACATGACTTGTTCAGCTCCATCGAGCCCTTTATTGGCCAGGGACCCAGGAATTTTATCCTCCTACTCCCCTTCCCTCTGGAGCCCTGGGATTACTGGTTGTTTCGCCTTTTTTGAAGACGTATCTGGGGATGACCTGGCTACATCCAGGCTTAATTACTCTGGAATGTGTTCATGGAATGGTTTTTACAGGCCCTACCAGTACTTTTATCAGCAACCTCACCAGTACTCACCTGGGCTTGTCTTTCACCCGTCCCTTGCGCACTGGGTTTTACAGCTTAGCCCAAGAGGTCGAGAGAACTCTCAGCCTGTGCTTAGACTGGCTCTTAAAGGGGTAACACAGGCATCCGAGGGGACATTTAAAAGGGCAATGCAAGGAAGGCCTTAATTCAGAGGTATTGGCTCCCCCCACACACCATCGCTGCCCTCAGCCGGGCATTTAATTCAACTGCTGTATAAAGAGTTCACCGGACTGCCTCCATAGTACTTTTCTCCTCCCTAGAACTTCTGTGCTTTGTCTGGCGTGGCCCTTTAAAAGTGAGCCAGCTAGCCACTTGTTCAAGCAGCCACCGAGTCAGGAGGTGCTCACCCACCCGTTCTGCTTGCATCCAGCGCAACAGCCCAGCAAACTTTTTTTCCCTCCCCTTTTTTGGGAGCCTTCTGGCCGTTTCCTCTTTGGGAAGTTGAGTAAGCATGGCTGGGTCAATGAGAGAGGAATCGGGGCTTTCTGGCAGATCTTTGCCGGAGATTTTTTTTTCCATGCACGGAGGGGGGAGAGGGAGAGTCACTTTCCAGTTTTGGCAGAGTTACAGCACTGGAGTGGTGCAGAGCAGAAGGTGACAGCAGCGGCAGGATGCTGAGCCGGGCCCGCAGCTCCTCTGGGAAGGGATCCTTGCACACAGACATATAATGGCAGGTCTCCAAGCAAAACATTGCCCCCCCCAGCAAAAAGTTGTTAGCTACGGGGCTGCCCCCAGGTATACTCAGAGTGACAGTGGCTCTCCGGTATAATGTTCCCCTTTGGCTGTGGGTTCCCAGGTTAGAGTACTCACTGAGGCACCCGTTCTCAGGTCCATTCTGCAGAGACAAGCTGGTTCAAAACATCAACCCTGTAATTTGCAAGGAAACAACTCCATCAAGCAGCAGCTTCAGCTATACAAACACTGGAAAGTGAAACTACTTGAGTTCCCTCCACTGAAATACATGGCAGCACAGCACAGAGAAAATTGCAACGAAAATGTGGAATGGATTTCCCACTAAGGTCTCTGGGCCCAAATAGATTACTCTGGTACTGGAATGACAGCCACCAGAGTGAAACGACAGTCCCTGGGAGTAGCAGAAGTCTTCTGGGATTGGAATAAGGGCCCCCAGAGTGGAATCCCATTCCCAGAATGCTGCTGCTACTCCTAGGGGCTGTCGTTCCACTCTGCACCCTGTCATTCCAGTCCCAGAAGCCAGATTCTATTGCTAGGGACTTTCATTCTACTCTGGGGGCAGTCATTCCAGTCCCAGAGCACTGTTTCTATTGCTAGGAACAGTTCCAGAGTAGTCTATTTGAATGCAAATACCTTAATTGAAAAATCCATTCTGTATTTTCTTTGTAACTTTGTAAGCCCAGAAGAGCTTCCTGCCAAAGCTGGCAAAGACAAGATGAAGGGCGTTGGGAATGTCAGCAGCCTCTAGCTTCAAATGGTGAGGACAGGAATGGGAGGGGGGAAGAAAAGAGCTGTGGGCCTGATTAAAGCCATGGGTGGGCCACTTCCGACCCACAGGCCTTAAGTTTGACACCTCTGTGCTAAACCCACCATCAGCCAAGCCTGCACTTGGGCAAGAAAAAAATAGCCGGGACAGGATGCAGCCTTCTAACAAGATCTATAGTTTCCTTTTGCCTTTAGTTCCACCCAGCTCCTGCACAGCCAGATCTTGCCGTGGCAGTCTTTTTAGTGTGTGGTAGGCCCCCCCAAAAAAATCTACCCCAACTCCTAATTTCTCCCTGCTCCCCCCCTTTATTTTTCAGTATTAATGCCACCTCACTCATCCTGGTTGGCAACTTAGAATGTATTTAATAGTAGTATAGAAGCAAACATATGTTAACATTATGGACAGAAGGAGGGAGTTAATATTTCCCCATAATCTATTAAACTAGTAAAAGGATGCTTCCCCTCCCCCCTTAACATGCAAGATAAGAAATGTTAATCTGCCTCAGTGGTAACAAATGAAGAACAGAAGTTAGAATTTATTTATTTATTTACTTACTTACTTACTTTATATCCTGCCTTTATTCTCAAAGGGAACCCAAAACAATATTCACTGTTTTCCTCTCCTCTGTTTTATTCTCACAACAACCCTGTGAAATAGGTCAGGCTGAGATTGTGTGATGGGCCCAAGATCACTCAGCAGGCTTCCATGGCATGAGAGGGGATCTGAACCTGGGTTTCCCAGATCCTAGTCTGACACTTTAACCACTACACAACCTTAGTTTCCACTGCAAATAGCATGGTAGTCTGGAGGTAATCTGGGCCAAGATATTTCAGTTCCTTTCATTTTTGGCTCTGGAATTCCCATGGTCATCATGAAACTCTAGGCCCAATTTTGACATTTCTAGTTTTATTGTCTGATGTGTTATGCCTGCAACAAATGGGTAGACAGATGGACATGCGGATCCTTTTATTATTATAGATACATGCTAACAGCCCGCCAAGTAATTTGTTTTCTTAGGATATTTGATTTGGATCTGGGTCATGGAAGGGCAGATGGAATCTTTGTCCAGGTGCCCATGGTTGCTTTTTGCAGCCCTGGGAAGGGCACTGTGACAAAATAGACTGCCAAAGGCCACCCCATGATCTCAGCCACCCTAATGAGTTTTTGGAGCTACCACTATTTGATTAAAGGCATTCCAGGTTCACCATTCATTAACTGAGCTACTTGGCTACATTAACTATTATTTGTCCATTGATAAATAATACTGGTCATAAGAACACATGCACATTTCTTTGCATTATAGAAAGTCCTCTACTTTAGCTTTAACACAAACAACTGTCTTTTTCCTTCATCTTCAAAATAATGGCAGGACTACGAAAAATAATAAGAAAGCATATGATACAACGGATCTAATTTATTCCATGTACAGGCTGCATTTAATGACGGACTAAAATGCAGACTTGTTTTACTTATTATCTGTTTTCCAAAGGAGTTCAGAGCAGTTTGTTTTTATATTTATTTATTGTGTTTATAGCTTGCCATTCTTGCTAAGGTTCAAGGTGAGTTACAGAATAAAAACAATGTACTCATATAGAATGAGACATGCCATGCAATAGCACAGAATTAAAAGAGAATGGGTTGGATCCAGACTAAATTCTCCAGTGGCAGAACAGAACTTCCCTGCTTCCCCCTTCCCACTGCAACACACTGATCTCCATGAAATGCTGCTCCAGGGTAATATGGGACATGGTGGAATTCCATACAGGGGTCTGCACACAAGGAAGGGAGCTGTCCATTTAATCTGGAATCAATTCAGTGTGAACAACAAATTGCCTTCATCATGGTGTGCCCCAAACAATGTTGTTACTACAAGTATCAATACAAAAGGTAAGAGACAATGCCATAGAAGCTGGGTAATACCTAGAATAATCATTGTACTAAACTAAAATCTTATTCCATTATAAAGGCACCCTCCTAAACTGTTCTATGCTGCTACAGTTCGAATCCCTTCATAAAAATACCTTCCTAAACATTACTTTTTTGCACATTCTGCGAAAGCATAGACGTTTGGGAGCATTCCTGACCTCCTCAAGAAGCCTGTTCTACTAAGTAGAAACTACCATGGAGAATGTGTGTCTCTCATCTCCCTTTTATCATTACAAGCATCTCAAGAGGCATTTTAGATGGCAAGATAAATGACTGACCCAAATTCACCTAGCGAACATCAGAACTGAATGGCAATTTGAACTCAGGTCTCTTATGCCTAATCTAACCACTGTACTTCACTAATAGCCGTTCTCAGACATCCTCTGTTATTGAAACAGAGTTATCAGGACATTGACTTAAGAAGGGCTTGCAATGACACTTGAATAAGTCTTCTGTTGTTTTTTTACCCTCTTCTCAGAACATACATCCTCACATATCTACATTTGTTAACTTTCTGACTATCATTCAATCTTTCATTGTCAGGCCAAATAACTAAAACCTGGCGAAGATGACAGAATCAAATATGATGCTCTGAAAGGACCAGACAGCTATATGTAATAGTGATGGATCTGTTTCATGGGCCTAACAAGCATAGTGAAAAGCAACATCCAACAGGTTTAGCATAATGGCCAACAAACAGCATCAGCAGAGCACCCAAATGCAAATTTCATTCATTTTACATGCAAAATGAAATACATTCACATATAAACAAGTTTGCAGTGGATGTCTTTGTCACTTAATACTAATCCCTCTATCTAAACTGGAGCTAAATATGAGATTAGTAAAGCAAGCATTATTGGCATTTTGAAATGTATTTTTTCTGGTTGTAACACACAGTTCTCTTTCCTACACCCTCACTCTGCCACTAAATGATAAAATCTTATTCTCCGTGTTTGAAAGCATTAAAGAAATATATTGAAATGGATGCAGACTGCCTCCTTCTCCAAGTCATCAGGCTTTAAATAGCAATGAGATAGTAAACTTCTGCCAGCATTACACTGTACGTCTTCTCTGATTCAGTGCTCTCATTCATCTTGCTGCTCTCTAATTTGTAAAGATGTAGGCAACATATAAATATTCATGGCAGGTCTGAAAATAGACCATACAGCTTCCCATCTTTATGCTAGGAGTAAGCAGAACATGAAATAGGGTTACAGGCAACGCTGGGAAATGATACACTTCAGTCATCCTTCAAGGAGAGAGAAAGGGATGGGGTAATTGAGGCCTGCAAATGAATCCCAAGGCTGGTGTAAGCTTGGCAAATGGGACCATGAGGTGAAGAACAAAGCAAAGATTTAATAGCTTACAGGAACTGTTGTTCAAGGCCTTCTGATATCTATTTAAAAACCCTCAGGCTTAAAGGAAAATGTATGCCACAAACTTCATGCTGCTCACATCACAGAAAAGTCAACAAAAGGTCCAAGTAATGTTACAATGGACATCTTTCAGGTCATTCACATTCAATTTCAATTTATACCTAAAGAAACATACCCTAACATATTTTGACACATAATCTAAGAAAACCACTGGAAGCATTTCTCTTATTCTGCACAGGACTGTACTGTCACAGCACAGTCCAAAGCAGAGTTACACTCTTCTAAATCCATTAAAGTCAATGGACTTCAATGGGTGCATCTCTGCTTAGGATGTCACTGTAAGGCTGCAATCATAAGAACACTTCCCTACGAGTGTCCCGCTGAATAAAATAGGACTTCTGAGTAGTCTCGCTTATGTTAGCTCAATTATTCTATTAAGATTTCTTCTTGCAAGGTTACCACTCTTCAGTTATTATACTCTCACCTCTGGCTACTGTTGACCATGTCTGCGTATTACTGCCCACCTCTGCCTCTTCTGTAAGGTAAAGGTAAAGGTTCCCTTGCTCGAAAGCCAGTCGAATCCGACTCTAGGGTTGCGGTGCTCATCTTCGTTTCAAAGCCGAAGAGCCAGCGCTGTCCGAAGACGTTTCCGTGGTCATGTGGCCGGCACGACTAAACACCAAGGTGCACGGAACGCTGTTACCTTCCCACCGAAGTGGTACCTATTTATCTACTTGCAATTTCTTGCTTTCGAACTGCTAGGTTGGCAGGAGCTGGAACTAGAGACGGGGGCTCACTCTGTCATGCGGCATATATTTAAATGAGCATATGCAAACATTGTCCGTGCATAGGCTTGCCAATTCTGGTGTGGGAAATTCTTGGAGATTTGAGGATAGTGCCTGGGTAGGGGAGGTGGTTTGGCTGGGATGTACAGGCATAGAATACACCCTAGAAAGCTGCCATTTCCTCCAGAGGAACTGATCTCTGCAGTCTGGAGATCAGTGTTAATTCTGGCCCTTCCTGGAGGCTGGCAAGCCTGTACCACACATCTGATCCTCCTCCCCCTCCCCCCTCTTTCAGGCAGATAATCATTATGAAGCAGCCATTGCACAAGCGGTTTCTAGTTTGCTGTCCAACTTCTGTGTAGCCTTTTGTTTCCTTTCAACTGCTTTCCCCCATGATATATGATATATTTCAGTAGGCAGTATCATACAGATTAAGGTACAGGGATTGCTACAGCACTGCATGAAGTGGCCCCTTGCAGATGATGCAAGAACAGACTACATATGTGAGTTATAAAATGTGTAAATGTATGGCTTTGTATATCACTTTAATGGAAATGCATAGCTTGTTAATGATCCACAACAAGTTTATATTTTACATTTATTTAAGATTGGTTTTGAACCAGTTTGGGGCCTATTAAGGTCCCTACACATACTAGAGAAAGTCTAATCACAAAATAAAATGTGAATGGAAGACAATAATTACCAGGAGTGTCCTCAACATTAGAAGAACACAGATGAAGATAAGTTTCAAATTACATCTGAAGAAACACATTTGGATTGGTTGTATGTAGGCCTACCAGCCCCCCTCTCCAAAAAAGGAAGGGGACTCCTGCCACCAGGACCCACCCTTCACTGCCAGCTGGCTGGCAAGGGGACTTACTATCTAGAAGTATCCGAGCCACGTGCTAGAAGTCACAAGTGCAAGAAGTCTCCGACCCACGATGGGGATGCTGGAGTGCTTGTTGTTCAATGACAATTTAGATATAGTAGGTATCTCAGAAACATGGTGGAATGGGATAAAATATGGGATGCGGTCATTCCTGGGTATAACCTCTATCAGTAGGACAAGGAGGGACATCTTGGGGGAAATGTTGTGTTGTACTTCAAAGAGGACATAGAATAAAATAAGTTAGAAAACATCAGGGGAATTAACTCCCCAACAGAAGTGATATGGGTGGAAATACTGGGCCATAAGTGTTACTTAAAAGTAGGGGTGTACTTTCACCCACCTGATCAAACCCTTGAGGCTAATCTTGAAATGGAGAAGAAAATAAGAGAGATGACTAAAGCAGACAATGAAGCAGATAAAGAAAAGCCCTGCTGGATCAGACCAATGGTCCATCTAGTCCAGCATCCTGTCTCATATAGTGATCAACCAGTTTCTCTGGAGGGTCAACAACAGGGCATAGAGGCTGAAGTGATGTAGACATGTCACTGACAGTGTCACCTGCCCTTCCCTCCCACTCCTGGTATGCCCCCCCATGCCCCACTGGTTGCCAGGAGGGACCTGACAACCCTCGTTGTATGTACTGTTTTGATAAATGCAACACATTAACTCCATAAATATCTGCAATAGAGATGAGCATAGGCATTTTAATCAAGTTTGGATTTGGATTTGTTTGTTAATAATTTTGTTTGAATTATTCAATATAGTAACTGCATATGCTTGGATTAATCTGTTTTGGCAGCTGCTTCAATTAGTTTCAGCCTATCGTTTCTCCCCCACATTCAGTTTTAATAAAATTATTTGAGGTTGTACCCATCAACAAAATATCATTTGTTGTCACCTTAAAAACTTATTTTTTAAAGAAGAAACAGAACTATGAATTCTTAAATAAATAAAATCCTTCTTCCCCAGCTTCAATGAAAGCAATTAAAAGGAATGAAAGGAGGCAATTAAAGAAACAACACACCTTAAACTCTATATTTTACCCTACCACATTTCTCAGTGGCTGCAGCCATTACCAGAGAAATTAGGACTACCAACCTCAAAAAGGGGCCTAATGTTCTCCCAGAATCACAGCTGATATCTGGACTACAAAGAGTAGTTACCATGGAAGAAACAATACACTATGGCAGTGGTAATCTGCAGCTCATGGAGAGCTGCGTTCCCAAGTATCGTCAACCAAAAGAACTGCATGACTATTCCCTGTGCACCACTCAAGCAAACACATGCATACAGTAATGAAATATATAAGCATTCATTTTTAGTACATTAACAATAACCTTCTTAATTACCAGAGTAACACAGAGAATCTAGGGTTGTATCTCCCCATTGCTGCTGAACGCCAGCCCCTGTACATTTTCAGAGGGAAAGGGTTTCCCTCTCATTCTTTCCACATTCTCTTCAGCATGAGGCACAACAGATAATGTAAGAGACTGAGATTGCCAAGGCACCCAGAGGAAGGCCCTCAGAGGGCCCCAATCTAGCCACCAAGGCCCTGGCTGTTTCCTACTTCCTTTTCCAGTTCTCTTGCTGCTGCCACATCACAACTTACTTTACCAGTCTCTCTCAATTGCACAGGAGAGATAGATAGACAAGCCTCTCCTGTGTGATTGAGAGAGTCTGGTAAAGAACTGACTGAGGCTCCTCCTCCTCTTCCCAGGGGGAGGGAGGGAACAGCCAGAGCTTACTTCCTGGCCAAGCTGCAGGAGACAAGGGAAGCATTTGTTTACTTCCACTGGCTGAGGCTTCTCCCTGAAGGGAGGGAGGGAATGAGGGAGAGCTTGCTTTGCTGGGCTGCCTCAATTGCACGGGAGAAATACCAAGCACTTTTAAGACCAACAAAGTTTTGTTACAGTGTGTGTGTATATTGTCGGGCTCCTTATGGCGAGGCTCTCCAGGGTGCAACTGGATTCCCTCCCCCTTTATACTGTATTCATGCCCTCGTGATCCAGTCTTTCTCAGTAAGAAAGCAATGTGAACTATTTAGAGGAGGAATATAAACAAGCCAGTGCAGTGGATTAGGCTGAAAGTTTATGTCCAGACCAAGTTCACCCAGCACATTTCCTTTGTAGAAGTTGTAGTTATTTCTCTGGGGAAGACTACAGTTTTGTAGACAAACACATGGCCCTCAGCCTGTGTTAGGATGCCTTCTCATGTTCTTGACCAGCACATGAAGCAACTTATGTACAAAAGGTTGCAATGCCCAGCCATTTCATGTTTTCCCCTGGGTTCTAGGCTAGGAACACTGAGCATGAGATTTCTCTAATGAATGCCAATAAATTAAAAGTAGGTTTGCAGCTTACTCAAGATTGTTAAAGCACAGACATTTTGATGCAATAATTCAGAGCAGAGGTGTCAGTTATCAGAGACTGTTAAATAGACAAAATATTGCAAGAGTGCTGGTGTTTTAAGCATGTTTTATTTACAGTTTTTAAAAATCTGTAATTGTGTTTGCCTGTGTCCTTTATAAAATTTATATCTCCACGACCTGGCATTATATTTTATGACACACATGGACTAGCCCAGCAAGGTCTCATTTAGGTCTGATCCGGCCCTCATAACAAAGGAGTTTGACACCTCTGCCATATGGTTTTGGGGAGAGGGAAGTAAAATTCTACAGTGTCCCTGTGACCACCTTGCTATCTCCCAGGATCCACAAGGGTATTTTGATAAGAGTCCAGCTGTCAGGTAGGAAACACAGATTTCATATTTATACTGGTTGCTACTTTGTTATGCCTTATAAAATTCTTCATTAAATGCTTATGTCTGCAGGATCAAGAACTTGAATTTCCAACTGTTCCTGAAACTTTCTTTGTATTCAGCAACTTCAGTCTGAAGTTTCCTAAGCTCTGTTTAGAGACAGAGAATGCTTGTAAGTGCATGCAGGAAGTGTGTGTATAAAAGTGAAGTCTAGGCTGAAGATAAAGGCTTCCCTGCCCCCTGCCCCTGAAGCACACTGATACACACTTGAACATCTCATGCAGTCAGCATCTTTCTTCATCCCTTCCCAACTAGTGTTGCAAGATAAGAGGGAACAACCCTCAAATACCAATGATGAACAGAGATACTTGGATTGTTACCAGCCTTATAAGAGGAAATAGCCAGAGACAGTCCAGGCAGAGTTCTACTTTCCATCATCAATGGAGCTCTACTGCTCTGGCAATCTTTGTAGGCATCTGACAGGTTTGGTCAATCTGGGGTGAATAAGAAGTGTGAATGAGATTAGAAGGATCTAAGATATATCCTGTAATCAGAGAGGAGAAAGGGTCATGAAAATTCATCATCTTTCTGATCCCTTCTGCAAAGGGTACATTTCTGAAAATTTGATGAAAAGCTGGAACAGTGTTTCTCATTGAAATCAAACTAGATTGTATTAGTTAATTTGTTTTGATTCACACTCATTTTCATTTCAAGATGTTTGGGCTGTTTGGGCTCATTTTTTTAACTTCAATGAGACACCCCGCCAACAACTCCAGGACGCCAGACAGATGTGTCTGTCTGATCATGTCCCTTTAATCCGCAGGGGAATCGTTTGCCTGCCGCAGCTTCCGCTCCGTATGATCGCAGCCAAGCATAGGTTTCTGAGTTTCACCAACACGTGAACTTTAGAAGGCAGGAACATACAACCAAGTTCCCCAAATCCTTCTTTATACACAAAGCAGAGACCACTCCTTTCTTTAAGAGTTATTTCCCTTCTTAACTGGGCAGGGATCACTTCTCTTTACCAGAAGCCATTTCCCTTTTTTGGCTTGAATGAGGATCCTCCTCGACCTACTCTCTCTTTGCTTCCTCCCCAGTTCACAGTCAGTGCTTAACTGTCTCTTCTTCAACTGTCAGTTCCCAACTGCCATTCCTTAACTGACTCTCTCAATAGGATTCTGTTCAAACAGCCTGTCAAGGGTACTCAGACTCTCTTAGGTTTCCCAGACTCTGTTAGGCATTCGCCCTTGACATTCCATCACAGAAGTGAATGCACATCCCTATGCATTCCTATATTGCAATTTTGTTTATCTTTAGACTGCTAAAAACACTTTTTTTCTCACTCCACAGTTTTGACCTCTTCTCAAATCATTAAGTGGGAGAAGACTAAGAGATAAGTTGTTAAAATTTGCTGGCAAAAAAAGGTAAAACCAGACTAATGAGAAATATCAGAATTCAAGCCTTATAACAAAGCACAAGAACAGCTGGAATTCTAGCTAGTTAGATTAATGGCTATGAACATTAGAACGGATAATTAAATGGTTTAGCTTCCTGATTTAACTGTAATCCCTGAGATCAAGATGTTGTATATGACAAGTCAATGTCAAGTCTTTTTACTGTTTAGGAATCATAAGAGAAGTGAAACTAACTTTTTTTTTTTAGATCAGTAGATCTGATCGAACAGCATATGCAGGTAGATTTCCTGCTATTACCATTGATCTCCAGACAATAGAGATCAGTTACCCTGGAGAAAATGGCTGCTTTGGAAAGTGGATTCTATGACATTATACCTTGTTGAGGTCCCTCCCCTCTCCAGACATCGTCCTTTCCAGACTCCACAATCCAAACCTCCAGGTATTTCCCAACCCAGAGCTGGCAACCCTACGTGCAGATGTCCTTCCCACCAAACTGGTATGCATTTGATTCTCCTTGCTTCCATGTGGTCCACTGATCCAGACACTTTTCTTCCAGCTCATTTCCAAAACTTGAGGTGATGGATCACGGGAAAGTAAGATAAGGGAGGATTCACTTCCCTTTGTGATACCATTGAAGTTAAAAAATGTCCACTGTCTGATAAGTGAATATAGCAGGCATAAATAAACATAGCAGGCACTAATTCAGACCTGACATTTGAATCACAGGAGAAGGGAAATAGGGAAATAGGAAAGTAAAGACTGTTTCATAAAAACGTCTTGTTCTACAGTAAGAATGGGGAGGACAAAGTCTTCATTTTGAGTGCTGCTATGTAGCAGCTTCTTGCTAGAATGAGACCCTCGTATGAACATTTTCATCTAACTTCTACTTAATCAAGTTCTTCTCTATTGTTGTTGTTCAGTCGCACAGTCGAGTCCGACTCTTTGCGACCCCATGGACCAGCTCCCGCCAGGCCTTCCGGTCTTGCGCTGTCCTCTGAAGTTTGCTCAACTTCATGTTCGTTGCATCGATGACACTGTCTAACCATCTCATTCTTTGCCGTCCCCGTCTTCTTTGACCTTCTCTATAGCCTCTCTTTAACTGGAAGATAAATTCCGTCTTTTGTCTCCTTATTAAACTCTTTCCTTTTCCAGGGGATTCTAGTGAATGCCACTGCTAGAATCTTCTGGATTTTTCTTCACATAGCTCATGTGATACTATTTCCCAAGAGTATTGTTTTAAATAGCAAGTCTCCAACAATCTACATATCACTTA
The DNA here is from genome assembly GCF_001447785.1 of Gekko japonicus. Taxonomy (NCBI): domain Eukaryota; kingdom Metazoa; phylum Chordata; class Lepidosauria; order Squamata; family Gekkonidae; genus Gekko; species Gekko japonicus. Next base: position 27,388 of record NW_015175536.1, on the reverse strand, counting down.
TACAGTCTACATAGCACTTATACAGTAGGTCACCTTAATGACCTGACTTAAAAATATGATGTGCCTACATCTGCCCCTTATGGCTGCTGATTTGAGGTTAATGAATGGCAAAGGCAGATGAGCTATCCACATCTGGATCAAATAATTATTTCACTGCTAAACATAAAATATAGTGACATTTAAATGATGCATCCTGTCATGAAGGTGCAAAGACTCAGTGAATTTCATGTGGTCTGTGCTCAAACTGTTGATCACTTCAGTGACCTGACCATAACCCCTTGTGAGATACATGCCTTCCCCCAATGAACAAAAAAGTTCTGTGTGCTGACTGTAGACATAAAAACTATTGGAAGCTGCAGCACTATGAGATGAATGCCCTTATGTATCATAGCATGACCATCATTGGCAAGGTTACTGTGGAATACTACTTGTTTGGCGAGCACTTTGAGGCATCCAAGGATGGGGGAGGGGGACCCAAACCACTCACTCTTGGCTCAGTGATGCCAGTCGGCTTGAGGTGTTAAACACCTTGGTGCTGTGCATCATTTCTTGACCATTTACACTGTGTGATATATGGTAATGGGCTTAATGGGCAGCATCTTGATGCACAAAATTGGTGCACAACAAGAAGCAAGGCAATGGTTGTTCACCACATGGTACTTTGAGCCGGGGGGTTGCCTAATGCTTGCAAACCTGACTGGGCATCCCACACTAATGGGTACTGAGTTTATTAAGTGCAGTACATAAGTTTTAGTAACCCCTAGTTAATCATAATGAATGCCTGTCTTTATTTCAGGGGATGGAGACTAGAGCTGCTGAGAGTAACCATGGGTCCCCAGACAAAGATTCCACTTGCCACCACAATGGCCCAGATGCAAACCAAATATCATAACAAAACAAATAACTTGGCTTGTTGTTACCGTGCATCTATAATAATAAAAGGATCCATGTGACCATTTGTGGCAGGCATAGCTTATCAGAAAATATAGCTAGGAATCTAAAAATTGACCACCTTGTGCAGGATATGGGAGTTCCAAGGACAAAAATGAAAGGAATTGGAAGATACTGGCCCAAATTATCTCAAGATGCCTTCCATGCTATTTGCAAAGGAAGCTAAGGATCTCTGTTTGTGGCAGGCATAACTCATCAGAAAATAATACT
>NW_015175536.1:6767-24889 GCF_001447785.1 Gekko japonicus | reverse complement strand
AAGATCCAAGATGTCAATTTGATATGTTCATCACTGAATAAAGCCGCTTCTATATAAATATATACCAGTGACAAATAAATTCTGTTAGCTACAACTGATCTGTGGTGATAGTTTCAGTTTGGGTTTTGGGGCCAAGGTTATTTGCCCTAAGATAATGGATTGTAACTCTGTTTAGCTTATTAAGCTAAGCTTTAATATTACAAGAACTCATGTGTGATTAGACATACTGAGAACTTAATGGTAAACCTGCTCCTCAGGATAACATATATTGTATGAACTCCCTAGGTAACATGCAAGGTAAACTCCTGATTGCATTGCCTCTATCTTCCCTGTACACGACCATCTCAAGCATAATAGCTGAGCCATTTTGTATCTGCACAGTAGCTGCTTGTTCACTTATTTACTGGTGACGGACTGTTATCCAGTTACAGACCCGTATACTCTGGTGTGCTAGGCCCAATAAACCACACCAAGCGAGGATTCAAACATAATCCAAACTTTATTCGAATGAAAGGAATCTGAGCATACAGAGCTGAAGTTCACAGTTCTGGCGCGCTTAGAGCCACTTATATACCTTCCTTCCTTCCAGAGTATTCCCCATGTTCATGCTCAGGCTGTATGCATTACATTATTTCATTTCATCTGCCTAGCAACAGGCACTCCACCAACCAATCCCTATCAAACCAATATGAAACAATACAAACTCTGAAGCAGTCAGCTTCTTGTTCCATATCCCCTGGTATCACACTTGTAAAAACCATGGTGTCACTCGCTGTTTGTTTCTGCACATTTTAAAAGTACCTTTCAAATGACAAATGTCAGCTAGTTCCTTTGTGTCTGCTCAGTGAACAGCATCTGTTTAAGAAATGACGGAATGAACTATTTGCAAAGTTTGCTGGATTATTGGGCAGACAGTGAAGTTACACAGAGATGCCAAGTAGTACATCTAAACTCAAAAATCTCAAGCTTGTTTTCCTTCCATTTACTATGTGCCTTTAAAATCGAAAGCAGTAACCAATCAGTTGTGGGGGATAGTGGCTGCAACAAAGCCGTCTGAAGTCATGAGAAAGCAGTTCGACCATGGTGGACTTGTGATAAAGCTATGGCTTTTTAGTCAGAAATTCATAACGAGATGCAAAAAATACTGAAATGTACTTTTAAAAAAGAACCGGAGATACTACTTCTAGGGCTGAAGATGGAAGAAGTAAATGTAACAAAAAAAGACACTGTTGTGGTATTTGATTACTACAGCTAGAATGACCTACGCGCAATTGTGGAAGCAAGACAGGATTCCAGAAAAATGGGAATGGATACAGAAAGTATTATTTATGGCTGAAATGGACAAACTAACGAAGAAACTTAATAACAAAGAAGATCAAGAATTCTTTGAAGAATGGAAAGACTTTAAAGAATATTTAGAAAAAAATTGGGATGTAAAACATAATTTACTTTGTTTTGACAATTATTAAGGGCAGAAATGTATAAAGACGTTGAAAGACTAGAATAAGAGATTGTTACCTGAAAAAATATAAGTTGAAAATGGGATAACGAGTATAGAATTATAAGGATAAGGTGGGAGGAGCATTGCGGGAAGCCAACCAATCAGTTGTGGGGGATAGTGGCTGCAACAAAGCTGTCTTGAAGTCATCAGAAAGCAGTTCGACCGACATCCTGTTGATGGATGATGAGCAACATGTGAGCAGAACTGTTCAGTGTTTGGGTCACAATTATGTATGATACCAGAAATAATGATGATTGCTATTTACTTATTATTTATTAGTAGACAAGACCTGTTCCCTTCAGAGGATTTCTTTCCTGTTGTCTGCTCACTCTCTCTTCTAATATGTATTTTCCTGTTCAATTGGAATAATTTCAGAACAAACAGAAAGAACATGCTGGAACACCTTAGGGTAATAGTTTAAAACTTATGTAAAGACACATAAAAGCAGTCTTGCTATCATAAATCTTTCAACGATTTCAGAATGCAACGCATTTCCCTTTCTTCACAGTGGCAAATAAAAAGGGGGAAAGAATAATGGAGTGATTAACAGTGCGGGATCCAATTCAACTATAAACATACTTAAAATATGCACAGTGAAGGAAACATGCAGACATTTTTCTTCTTATATCTTAAATCACATTTCACACTGTAGCCATTTATACTTTGTTCAGAGAAGCTAAAATTTCGAATCATTGAGAACCACACTTTCTTTTTCAAAGGCAGGGGTCATTTCCTGCAGGAGTGCACAGGAGCGGAGCTCCGGCAGTAAAGAGCCCAGGGGGAGGGCACATGCAACAAGCCCCGCCCCCTGCTCCCAGCAGCCCTCAGTCAGAGCAAGAAGCAGCCAGGTAAGTTGCAGAGCTCCCCCCGGTCCAAAACAGTCCGGTAGCACCTTTAAGACCAAGCTTTATTCAGGTACAAGCTCTCCCTCCTCTGCGAGGACAGATCTGCACGTTCTCCCCCCCCCCAATAGATAGCAATCCAAACCAGTCCAGTGGAGGCTGAGCGGTGGGTGTTGCCTTCTGACACACTTCCGGTGATGTCAGGGGGTGTGGTATATGCAAATAAGTTATGCTAATGAGTTATGCTAAGGAGCTCCTGTACCACTTTTTCTACAAAATGACCCCTGTCAAAGGCATACGCTTCCTTAGAAGGCCTTTCTGGTTGTACCCCCACTTTAGGTTGCCCACCTGGGATCTATCAGAGCTTGTTTCTTTCGGGTAAGAACTCCCATTCTGTACATAGCAAGAGAGGCAGTCCTGCAGGTATGTGGGTCCAAGGCCACAAGGGTGAGGAACAGTACCTTGAACTGAACCTGATAACTGACTGGTAGCCAAAGGAGTGACTGCAAGATGAGTGTGCATGCTCCTCCTAGCTTCTGACAGGAACTGAGGTGCAGTGTTCTGTACCAACTGGAGTTTCTGAGTTGATTTTAAAGACCAGTCCATTTAGAGTGCATTACAATAGCCTAGTCTTGAGGTTACAATGGCATGGATCCATGTGGCCAGAATGGCTGATTTGAGGTAGGGAGGAAGTACACATTGTACATTCTGACATATCCTTTTTCAGCAGAGGAGAAACCTATCAATAGATTCTGAAATTACTATGGTTGAAATCACCATCTGGGCATAAAAATGTTATTGGTACTAAAGATGGCAAAGATTAATATGAATTCAAAATATAAAGTACTAAGGTTAATATTTAGCAAAATGCAGAGAAAAATTCACAACCATAGAAAAAGTTAAGAGGAGCAAAAATGCATTTACATGGCACTTCTTTAACCAACAGTATAGAACTACTTTCAAAATGTAATAATTTCCCATTAGATACAGATGTCCCAGATCTTGGCAATCAACTTGCATGAGAACCCCAATGATAATATATTCCCTTTGTTTATTAGTTCAGTGTACTCATAGAAGCCAGATGCAAAAGTGATTTCACTCTGTAGATCATCCATAGCTAGTATGTTTGATAACCACCTTCTTGACCCTCAGCTGCCCCAGCATCTTGGCAATCAACTTGCATGAGAACCCCAATGATAATATATTCCCTTTGTTTATTAGTTCAGTGTACTCATAGAAGCCAGATGCAAAAGTGATTTCACTCTGTAGATCATCCAGAGCTAGTATGTTTGATAACCACCTTCTTGACCCTCAGCCAGTGTTCATCTAAGCTGAGGTAGTGTGAGCTAGCTCACAATTTTTTAGCCCCCAGCTCACACTTTTTTGTCTTAGCTCAGGAAGGAGGGCTCCAGAGCAAACTAATTGATGCAGTAGCCAAATCACTCGCTCACAACTTTAATACCAGTAGCTCACAATGTAGAATTTTTGCTCACAAGACTCCACAGCTTAGAGGGAGCATTGCCCTCAGCTGCCCCAGCCACCTTGTTCCACTTCATCCTTAGAGTTTTATAGTTTGCACCAAACTGGGCATCATCAAAATTAGCAGGAACCTTGGGTGGTGATTGGGAGGCGATTGTAACATTAATGACCTTGAGGCACCCAACAGGTGAAGAGTGCTCCACATACACCAGTCTCTTATGCCTGACTACTTACAGGGGAACTGGGGACAGAGTTCTCTTGGGACTGGACTCGTCAGCATCACTGAACTCCAAGGCTGTTCAGCCTAGGATAGTAAACAGAATAGATAGACAAAGGTATTATCTTTGTTGTGTGGGACTGCCCAAGATATGAAGAGGTACTTGTTGGGTGGGAGACACATTGTCATGAGGCAATATGAATAGAACAGATTTTTCGTTTTGTTGTAAAGGTCTGAAAGATGACTGACCAAAACCTGAGCAAGAATTCTTTGGCAATTTCTCTCCAACTTACAGATTAGAAATATTACTTTGTATCTTTTATTTATTTATTGCCTTTATTAAAGTAAAGTGCAGGCTTGAGGGAAGGTGTGCTAATCTGCCCATGCAGAATTTCCACCCTGTATTAATATTCTTACATTTCACATTGAAGACGCTCTGTTTTAATATAGCACAGGTCAGTAAAAAACAAAACCTAAGTTAAATAAATTCATGAGGTCCACACTGGGAATTAAAATCTATTAACACTATCTCATTTGTGTCACAACTTGACCAGTGATGGAAAAACCACAGATACAGAAAACTCCTGAGGCTAGACAATCCCTCTTTATCTTTAATTCTCTTTGGGTAAAACTCACAGACACAACCAAACTATACCAGCAACTTCAATGCTATTATAGTTTATGAAATGGAAGCCATACACAAGTGAAACAAGGAGCCACAGAAAGCTTGGAACATATTCCTTGGTGTGCCCCAGGACTGTTCTAGACATTCAATAGCAACAAACCCCAAACAGAGCTACAGCCAATTGTATTTCTCTGGCCAGTGGATTTGTAGGATAAGACATACATTGAAAAGTAGCAGGCACTTTGTCCCATTCAGACTGTTAAGTGCAAATATCACAAATTTGAAAGCTAAAACCTCATAATATGATGAGACTCCAGAGTAGTAGTAGTAGTAGTTGTTGTTGTAGTAGTAATTTGATTTCTATTCGGCCCTCCCCCAAGATCATGGGGCCCTGAGTGGATCACAACATATAGTAAACAGTTAAAATACAATTAAAGCATATAAATTTAACCAATTCAAATATTTACAATTCATCAGATGGTGTATCATTGCCCCAGGGAAAGAAAAAATGGGGAAGAGGCAGGCTGAACTGTATAAAAGAATTCTCTTGGCCTCACCCATATATTTGGTGATACAACCCCGTTTTAAAGGTCCCATATCTCACTCGGAAGTGTGGTCCACCAAGCTGGAGCTACTGCCAAAAAATGCTCTAGCTCTCATTGTGGCTATTTTTTGATCCCAAAACAGTCAGTGTGTCATTATTTAAAGAGTGTAGTGCTCTTGGGGGGGGCAGTATGGGTATGCCAGGAATCCTCCATCTCAAAATTATGAGTGCCTAAAATTTTATTTACCAAAAGTATAATTTTTACAGTAACACATCTGAAAATCAAGCTATGATGGATTGCACATGAAAAACAGGTTTTAAAATGCTGCTAGTTCAGAGACCCTGGGAGATACGGAGTTAATCTTCCCAGGAACGGAGAGCTTGTTTGATAGGCTGCTTTATATGCTCTCTGGTTGCATCAGCTGAAAGAAAGTATATGAACAGCTGTTTTATGATCCCGTTGTATTGCTTTCACAACGGGCTTTACTGCTAGTTTAGTTATAATCTGGTTTGAGCAAAGAGGCAGCATACTTTTTTCCTAAATAAATATTTATATTTATAGTCACTGGCTGCCTGTCTGGTTTGCTTACTCTTGCACAATTGGCTGCTGAGCATCATGCAGCACTGGCAGGTCTGTTGGAGAAGGATATTGTCACTGGGCTATGCAAGAATGTGCATGAGTAAATGCTGCCAACTGCACTGTACTGTTTAAGTGGAAAGTAACCAACCACAGAGGCTCAAGCTGCTCACAAACAGCTGAACTGCTCAACAAAATAATAATAATAATGAGTCCCTGCTTTAACCAGTAAGCAGAATGTGAGCCATACTAGCCCAAGTTCAAACATCATTACACTAGTAGACCTTTTTCATTTTTGCAGTTACATAGACATTTTGCAGTTTCATCACTTGAGAGGTCCCCAAAGATTGATAGCTTTGTCTTATGCAGTTTTCCATGTTATAGTGATGTCTTGATTGATGGAGTCTGGTAGAGTCATAAGATCAGCATCCTTCAACTTTGGGCTTACTCTTGGATGAACTATGGAGTATCACTACTATGGTTTGTTTTGTTCTCTGAAAACCACATTTCCAAATCAGGACCAAATCAGTGTTTGTAACCCTGGTTTGCAGGAATGAAATGGGTGTTTCATGTTTATAAAAGGACTATTACATAAAACAGGATATATCTAGTAGGGTGTTATTTTGCTTCTAGCTATTCCTTCAGGCAAATCACCTTAGAATTCCTAAGAATCCACCTTAGCAATGAAAGTTCAAATTACATCTATATCCTCTACATCTATAAAACATATTTTTCATAGCAGGAGCACACCTCAATTGCAGCTAGAAGAATAATAATGAAATTATTAGTGTCAGGTTGTGAAATACAAAAATGGTGATAGACTTGATGACAGCCTGCCAGCAAGTTAAAAGGAAATATTTTTAGGGCAAACATTTGAGTTAAAGGGAGGAACTGGGGCAGTGAAATGAAAACAGGCGATCAGAGAGAAAGAGAGGATGAACAGAGTAATCGAATTTTGACTACTACTGTGATTAATCAGCTGTTTCTTAAGAACAGGCTGTATTTTTCTGGCACCCACACGGCAAAATACTCTGGTTATTAGTTTAAAATTAATGAATAAGTGCCATATTTTCTGGTGGATTTTCCCTAACAGGACTGTGAAACATTTCATTTTGTATTTGCTTTTATGCTCCTTGGGCAACCAACATGACACAAAAATGAGACATGATCCATGGCTGTTTATGGTAGGACATGTTTCATAATGTATCCTAATGACATTACTGTGGTATAAAAGCAGCTTAATAAAGTTGAGGATAATTGAGGTTTAATATACATACTATATGAAGCTAAAAGGTGTTTTTAATCATCATCAGTATCACAGCTTTTTCAAGTTGTTTCTTATGAGAGAAGAACAAAAAACTATCTTGCTAATGCGGGAGCTAGAGATGGATGGACTTATCTCTGGTTCCTTGCATTTTCATCTGCATGAATTGTACATCTCCCTCTGTAGGTCTCTTCTGCCAGCAGGTAGACTTTTTTGTTTTGTTTGACATACCCTCAGTAATGGTTATTGGCTTCTCCTTGGTTCTGGTATTGTATATTTATGTATTTTTACTGAATTAATTTATAATTTAAAATGTTTTTTGAATTGTTTAAATGTTTTCATGTTCGCCACCTTGGGAACCCTGATTGGGTGGAAAGGCAGCATAAAAATGTTTTAAATAAATAAATACATTTTCAACCTAACCTATTTTTCCCAGGTCATGTCTTAACCTTATTTTCAGGACATGTTTCCTACAGCCAGCATGGTATACGAGTTAGAGTGACAGACTAGGATCTGGGAGACTCAGGTTCAAATCTGCCTGCTGCTGTGGAAACTCACTGAGTGATCTCGGGCCAGTCACATACCCTCAAGCCCCTCACAGGGCTGTTGTGTGCCTAAAATGGAGAAGGGAAGAATAAAATGGAGAAGGGGACAATATTGTAAGCAAATTTGGATTCCCACTGGAGAGAAATGTGTGGTGAAGAAATTATGTAAAATTAAAGAAGCCTTTGCTCATGAGTTTTGCTATCAAAGAAAACGGGGAAATATGGAGGATACTGGGCACATTTAAAATATGTGCCATATATGACATTAAAATCTCTCTACTATTGTTATTTATTCTTACCTTACATGCAAATATTATTGCCTATGTGCTTTTATTTTTAAGGGAGCTTTTACTTTTAAGAAAATGTGGGTATGAGAACAGCTAAATTCTGCCCATCACTACTGGAAATGTTTGTCCTTGATTCCAGTATTGGAGTCAATGGAGGTATGGAGGGTTAAGGAGAAGGCTGTAGCTCCCTTTGCTCACGTGGTCCATCTTCTCTCTCTTTTTTTTTAAGCCCCGCACCACAGTACATACACACAGATACCAACACCTTCTTTATCTTGGCCCTTGCAGAATAACTGGTCAGTTTCGGAATTTGCTTTAGGTCTACTCAGAGCCATTATAGGCCCACAAGGGTAGAAGAGTTGAGACAAGGCAAAGCCTCCTCACCTACTAATTAGCAACAGGTTTAAATGGACAAAGACCATTTCTGGATTGTGAACTATCAGTCTGAAAGAGGAACAAAAAGATATACATTAAGGATGAATTCCAGCCCTGATAAGCGAGCCCAAATACGAACAATTTATTAGCAGCAACATCCTGCCCAGTATGAATTAACAGACAAAATTATCCCTATTAAAAATGCATACTTGAGGCCAATTAACTTACATTAGTGATTCTATGGCACTGTTTAACCAAACTATCAAATTCACAGCTAGCACAATTAAGTGGTAGCAAAAAGGGATATTCTCTCAGTACTTTCGCTAGACAGTCTAAGAACTACCTCACAAAACATAACATCAGGGAGCCCAAGTCTTAGATCTCCTGAATTGAAATGCAGAATCTTGCCTGTTCATCTCAGACAATCATATCATATCTTATTATTTATTTCCAGCAAGAGAAAGAGATACAGGAGTAGCTGCTTTATCATTCTGATATTGGCAAGGAGTCTGACTACTAGCTTTCCTGCACTTGCCAAGAGGGGATGTCTGTCTTGGCAGTTAGCAGAGGTTGAACAGTAGGAACCTGTGCTGAGCTTGTGGGATTTTCTGGTTTTGTTTTTTTAACTCCTGTTGGCATATTCAAACAATAATACTACTGTTCATAGCTCATCACCTTTGAATCACTGGATGGTCCTAGAATTTGTTCTGGCCCTTTGAATGCAGCAAAATGGAATCCTGGCTAAATATTGGGACTGCCAAACTACTCAAAATGCTGCTTGTTTTGAACTGTGAGCAAGTTGTAGAAGCAATCACATGAGATGGTTTTCAACAGCAAATGAAAACTGTAAGCAAGACAAGTGATTCCTGAAGGGATGTTTTAAGAACATTGACCTTACTTTTAAATATTTGACAGGCTAGGACAGTTGTGACTTGCCATGTGCAAATCAAGTTGTTAGAGCAATTCTGTAAATTATTCTTCAGCATCAACAGCATTTTTCCAGAAGAAGATGAAGAAGAAGAGATTGGATTTATACCTCACCCTTCACTTGGAGTCTCAGAGCAGCTTACAAACTCCTTTCCCTTCCCCTCCCCACAAGAGACACCCTGTGAGGTAGGTGGGGATGAGAGAGCTCTGAGAGAACTGTCCTTTCAAGGACAGCTCTTACAGAACTATGGCTTGCCCAAGGTCATCCAGCAGCTGCAAGTGGAGGCATGGGGAATCAAACCTAGTTCTCCCAGATTAGAGTATGGGTACTTAACCACTACACCAAACTGGCTCCTGTGTAATTTTCATTCTGAAGCTATGTGTGTTGTGTGTGTTAAGTGCTATCAAGTTGCTTCCAATTTATGGCGACCCTATGAATTAACATTCTCCAAAACTTCCTATCATTAGCAGCCATTCTCAGATCCTGCAAACTGAGGGCTGTGGCTTTTTTTATTGAGCCAATCCACCTCATGTTCAGTCTTCCTCTTTTCCTGCTGCCTTCTACTTTTCCTAGCATTATTGTCTTTTCCAGCGATTCTTGTTTTCTCAACTGAAGTTACGGATAACATTATTTTCTATTTTATATATAACTAGGAAGAAGGCCCGTTGCAGGTGTAAATGCAATGACCGCTAGATTGGCCATGCGGCCGCAATCCTCATCTCTCCCACTCGCTGCTGGTGGCCCCCGCCCGCAACGAACCCGGCTCTGAGAGGGAAGGGGTGTAAGCCACCTCTCCTCCCACTGGGTTGCTCAGCTTGGCTGCGGGGAGGGCGAGGAGCCCGGCTCTGAGAGGGAAGGGGAGGGGGTTTAAGCCACCTCTCCTCCCACGGGCCTGCTTGGCTTCCCCATGGCTGTGGGGAGGGCGAGAAAGCTGGCTCTGAGAGATAAAAGGAGGGGGTGTAAACTGCCTCTCCTCCCACAAGCTAGCTTGGCTTTCCTGCAGGCATCTCCCCCCTCCCCAAGTTCAGTGGGGGGGCGCCACCAGCCCAGCGAGGCAGGGGCTGGCACAGGGAATAGTGGCGGTGTTCGAACCCACCCGGCCAGCAGGGCCTGCGGCCTCCCTGGGCCAGGGCGTGGCAGCCTAGGGAAGCACGGCGCGGCCGTCTCCCCCATCACCGATCTCCATGGGGGCATGATAGGAGGCCAGGGATGGCAGGGGCACAGGGAACAGTTCTGGAGGGCGAAATCCCCCCCAAGCAGGGCCCACTGTTCCCCTGGTCCAGGCTGCAGTGGGGCAGGGAAACGACGTGCGGCTCCCTGCAGCCCCCGCTTGCTCATAGGCTAGCCAGGGACGTGAATGGAGGTTGAGGGGGGAAAGGTGGGTTGGGGTGGCTGGAGGCGTCTGTGCGGCTGGGCATGGCAGTGGGTGAAGAGGGGCCTGAGTAGGCTTGGGGGAGAAAGATGAGCGAGCGAAGAGCCGGCTGTTCCATTCACCTGGCTTCGTCTATTTCCCTACTGGCTGCTCACCGCCCGTTCCAGCTGTGTGCAGGCCAAGACTCGTTCCTCCCCCCACCCCAGCCAATGGCACGCCAGTAGCCTTGAGCGGCAGCTGGCAGGCCAATGGCTGAGGGAGCACATTTTTTCTCGCAACCCCATAGGCCAGGGGCCACCCCAACTCAGCTTTATAATACAGAGAGATTACATTTGTATGTCTCTTTTCCAATATATGAATTCCAAATGCAATTCACAAAAAAAATGTAACATGCAATAATAATACTTCTTCAGAGTCTCAGATCCTGATTGCTTTGCAGATTAACCAGATCATCAATACAATTCTTGTCCTTTGTTACATTCTCTGTTCACTGATTGAAAATCCATCACTAGACAATAAATCTGTGCGCTGAACTTGACTAAGACCTAATGCAGTCCTATCCAGCTCAGGTCCAAGATCTGCTCTCCCTACACTTGTTCTGTGATAATATATAGTTCTTTGCTTCTCCAGTTATTTCAAATGTGACATGTCATAAGGCAGTGAACATTTCAAACAAAGTAAAATAGTATCATGAGCTGCCATGCCTTAAAAACATTAGAACATAAGAAGACCCCTGCTGGATCAGACCAGGGGTCTGTTTAGTCCAGCATCCTGTCTCACACAATGGCCAATGAGCTAATCTGGAGTGGAAATAACAGGGCAAAGAAACCAAGGCCTTCCCCTGATGTTGCCTACTGGCACTGGTATTCAGATTTTTACTGTCTCTGAATGTAGAAGTCCCCTTTAGTCACCATGGCTAGAAGCAACTGATACAGCATCAAAATTGCACAAAGTATTCCAATGAGGTCCTACCATTGATCAATGCAGGGGCATTATAATATTGGCTATTTTATTGTCAGTCCCTTTCTCAATTATACCTAGCATAGGCCCTGGTCACACAGGCTGGAAAATATGGGGGGAAGCGTGGCTGTTTGCCCCGGGGCAAACTAACACGCGACTGCGAGATCAGATGTCCGGTTGAGGTCCCGTCGAGGTCCTGTGGCTAGGGGGGAGGTGCCGATCACACCTCAGGCAAAGAAGCGGGGCGGTGTGGCAAACAGGGTTGTTTTTTGGGTTTTTTACTTTTTTAACTGAAGTGTGAGCATGATCTGTTGGGTGCTTGTGCGCATCCATGGAGCCTTGGAAAAAAATGACCTGTTTGCTAGGGGACATGGGCAGGCGCCGGATGCCACCGGAAACGCAATCAGATGCTCGCCCTTGCCCCGGGGTTTCCAGAAACTAGTACCTCCGAGGTACTAGTTTTTTGCCGCGCATCTTCGGAGGGAAGCCTCGGTTGAGTCACGGGAGCTCTACGCTTCCCAGATGTGGCGGTGAGATCGCGCCTGGAAAATCCGCCTATCTTCTGTCTCTTTAGCATGGCTACTGTTCCGTGTGACCGCAGCCATAGTTTTCCTTTTTTCACTCATGTAGCACATTGGGTTGACATTTTCAATGAGCTATCCACTACGACTCCGAGGCCTATTTCCCTCTCAGTCTCAGGAAGTTCATACCCTATAAACATATGCTTGAAGTTGGGATTTTTAATTTTTTTTAAACTGCTACATCTTGCCTCAGAATACCTAGAGGCATGACCAGCATTTACCTTAATACATCAACACATTTTAGTGGAGTGGAGTGAAATGTTATAGCCGGATTTCACAGAAACTGGTCGAATACTTGATGCAATATAGCCTGCTTCTGTGCTACTGAACAAGGGTTTACAAAGCCATTTCCCCCATTTTCATTCTGTTCATTATTATTTCCATCTGTTCTTACTTTTTTTAACTTTCATTTTCCCCCATTAGTTTCAATGGGGAACCCATTTCCAGTCTTTTTTGTTAGCATGTTTATTTTATTTCCCATCTAATTAGGATGAAATTCTCAGGAACTGTATTCCACACGACAGGATCCTAACTGCCAAATTTCAGGCATCTAAAAAGAAATTTTAGTTGTATACCTAATTAAAATTCTGACTTGAACTTGGCAACCCAGTAAGGCAGGCAGGCCAGCCAAACACCACAGGCCCAAGGAGGTCTTGGATATGTATGCAGTTTCAAACAGAAGGAGTGGAGATAGGAAACAGTTATAAACACTATTAAAATAAAGATACTGTTCACATACACACTACATCAAATCATATTGTCTCTCATATAACACAGCACAACACAGTGAACAACCATATGTTAATGCCAAAGCAAACTACAGAAGGGGAGTCTGTAGGAACTTGTAGGCAATGAGAGAAACACACCTGAATGGAAAAAGAAATAGTGGTATACTTCTAGCTTATACAGAATCTAGAACCCTTCTCAGACCACTAAAATACTGTAATGATTAATAGAACACTGTGACCTATCACTGCAATCCATTTCAACAGAACAGTCAGCTAATTTCTGATTGGATAAAGTGCTTATCATTTATGTTATCAGACAAATCATTCTTCCCCTCCCATCTTGTACAATTGTCAGTGTATTCACTAGACATTACAATAGACTTGTCCAATAATTTCTAGAGACTGCTTAAAATAACAAACATAACAACAATCAATCAAATGATCTCCAATAACAGAATTGCTTTTTTGCTTACTTATTTCAGTAGGTAATATCTAAGGCTTGGTTCCATGTCCATTAGATAGGTTCTGTTGAGGAGCATGCTTCCTATGGTTTTAAATGAGCCTTGTGCAAATGGAAGTACTAGTGCAAGAGGAAGTACCTCTCCTTATTATAAAAGGGATTTGGGGTGGCCACTGGCCTATGGGGTGGTTAGAGGAAATGCGTTCCCTCAGCCATTGGCCCGCTGGCTGCCACTTGGGACAACTGGCGTGCCATTGGCTGGGGGGGTGGGGGAGTGGGGAGGCTTGGCACACATGCAGCTGGAACGGGTGGCGAGCAGCCATCCCTCGCTTGCTGCCACTCCACTGCTACATGTGCCGCTCGCTCGCTTGGCCGGTGCAGAAAGGGGTGAGGGCAGCCACCTTGACGTGCCGGGCTCTTGAGTGGGCGAGCGGCCGGGAGGGCGGGGAAGGAGCCAGCCCACCCCGCTTGGCCCGCCACCACCGCCACTGGTGTACGGTACCGTGGATGGGCGAGGCCTGCTGCCTTTGGCATCCGCTGTCTCCAGCGCACCGACAGAGGAGGGATGAGGCTGACTGGCTTGCCCCGCCTCCTCCAGCGCATGACAGGGGAAGGCGTGAGCCTGGCTGCAGGGGACCGCGCTCTCCTTTGCCAGTGTATGGGGGGGTCCCTCCAGTAACCTCTCTCTAGGGCTCATTGTCTCTATTCCCACAACAAGCCTTGCACCTAGTACTTCATAACGGAGATTATGTAGTGTGCACAGAACTTGTTCATAGGATCCAAACACCTACATGTTACTGATTATATCAGCATGCCTTTTTCTACTGAGATTTTAAGAACAAAGATCAATCTGGGTTTCTATTCAGTTGAAATTTATAGCATATTTGAATAACTGAGGCTTGCCCCTTTTGATATATCTACTGCTTTAGCAATGCTCAGTTATTGCTTCCAGAATGACTGGAGAATGGACTTTCATGTTAATTCTGCATAGCTTTCATCTCTCTTGCAGCAGTAAACATAAATAAGAAGCTATGAGTCCAAACCAAACTCAAACTCAGACTGCCAAAATTAAACTGAGCTTGTTTGTCCTTTGGCTTTAACGGGGTAACTACACATGTAATTCTCTGGTAATTTGATATTTAAACACATTCAGAAAGAACCAATCACATAAGGCTTTTTTAATCCTCAAGGGAAAATTCTTTGTGGAGAAAACAAATCAAATAAAAGTCCTGGCAAACAGATGAATTTCTAAAGTCAGATACACACAGAAAGAAGAGACATTATCAAGGCTCCATGAGCTGCTGATTTCTGTTTTTCAGCTGGGGCTTTTTGTTAACAAACTGGACACGTCGGGACCTTTATGAAAACATTTTCTTCTGTTTGCAGCACAGAGAAGTCAAGTTATCATGGAGTCCCCTCTAGTGAATGAACCAAGTCATTAAAGTGGCATTTGCATTGAAAGGCTTTTCACAGGCCTTTTTTGTCAGGCCTTTCAAATGGGAATGCCATGAAATGAATGGGGGCAGCTTACAAGTGATGCCTTGTTGGAATGTATGTGGGAGCAAACAGCCACCATTGTGGGTGCAGGTGGGAAAGCAAAATGAATGGACAATGACGCTTGCTGAGAGGGACAATCTCATTATTGATAGACTGTGTGTGTCACTTTAATAAGGTTGGAGATAACAGCAAGGAGCCAATAAAATTTGGGCTTGCCTTCTTGTCTGAAAACTAAAAATCCATAACAGTGAAGTGGTTCAAAGATCTAAAAATCTATTGTGTTTCCTAGAGTACAATTTTCTGGACTTTCCCCTAAAGGAATGCAGGGGAATTATAAAAGGGTTAATTAACATAGGAGCAGCTCCAATGAAGTCAGTATCACTGAGCTCCAGGAAATGAGTAGGCCTGAATACAGATTGAAGTTTCCCTTTGAGATTTCTAGTCACAGTTCATGGAGGCAGATTTCCTTAAAAGTGCCATGACACTGCTGTCACATTAGGAAAATCATTGTATACTGCCTGGGAAGGGAGCTTGAAGGTAAGATAAGTTGAAGTACTGAACGTGTCAAGTTTTTTGGTCCTCCTTTTAAAGTTAATGAAGAATATATGCACCTTTGTTGTGGAATGAAAATTAACAGAGCATCAAGAAACATAATGATAATCAAACAAGAGATTAATCTGTGGTTAATATTTCTGGGGAAAGGAATCCATTTCAGGGACCATTCTGAAATCCAGAAGCCTCTCATTTTAGTTTGAAAATGCTGGTAGTTTTGTTTCTTCTTGTGCAACTTGAAACTATGATTATTTCTGTGCTATTTTCTGTTTTGTTGCATTGACCCACCCCCAACATAGAGCATCCAACGTTATTTGTGGATCATTAAGTAGCATTACATGATGCAAAGCTACACTTGTAACTATGCAAAACGGAATAATTTAGGAGGTCTATTTTATACAGGTAACAAGACTATACTGTAATGAAATGTTTTCGCAGAGATGCTGTGATAAACGGATGGAGACTGTGGCCTATACTGTGGTGTCTGACACAGAAGATAGATAGATGATAGATAATGGATGGATGATAGATGATGGATGGACGGACAGAAAGACAGACAGACAGACAGATAGATAGACAGAAGAGATCTGTGTCAGGCTTAAAAACCTAAAAGAAGCCATATTGGATCAGGCCAATGGCCCATACAGTCCAACACTCTGTATCACACAGTGGCCAAAAACCAGGTGCCATAAGGAGGTCCACCAGTGGGGCCAGGACTCGAGAAGCCCTGCCGCTGTTGCCACACCAGTGGGGCCAGGACTCCAGAAGCCCTTCCGCTGTTGCCCCCCAAGCACCAAAAATACACAGCATCACCGCCCCAGACACAGTGTCCTATACCTTGCGGCTAATACCCACCAGTGCACCCTCTAAGCTATGGAGTCCTGTGAGCAAAAATTCTACTTTGTGAGCTACTGGAATTATTTATTTATTTATTTATCCTATTTATACCCCGCCCTCCCTGATGAGGCAGGCTCAGGGTGGCTTACACAAGGCAAACACATAAATAACAATTAAATTACCATAAAAACATCTAAAAGCAATTCATTATAAAACAATACAATATCAAAGTGCTAGTGGTGTTGTTTTAATTTCATAGTGATGGTGTTACCATATGAGTGTATTCAGTAAGTTATCTAAATGTTCAGCTCACTGATCTTCCCAGTTATAATTGGCGACACAGGCTGTCAATCACAAACCAAGGGCCAGGGCTCTATAAATTCCAGTTGTTGTTGATAATGATGGTGGCTCTTAATTGAAGGCCTGGTGGAAGAGCTCCATCTTACAGGCCCTGCAGAACTGTAAAAGTTGTGAGCATGTGATTTGGCTACTGCATAAATTAGTTTGCTCTGGAGCCATCCTTCCTGAGCTAAGACAAAAATGTGTGAGCCAGAGGCTAAAAACTGTGAGCTAGCTCACAGTAACTCAGCTAAGAGGGAACACTGATAGCCACTGATGGACCTCTGCTGCATATGTTTATCTAATCCCCTCTTGAAGCTGTCTATGCTTGTAGCTGCCACCACTTCCTGTGGCAGGGAATTCCACATGTTAATCGCTCTTTGGGATAGCTAGACAGCTAAACAGACAGACAGATCATTTACATGGCACTTATAAATGCCATGTAAACTGGATATAAGGTATAGTATCTGTGCACACAAGATCAATACATCTATTCGTTTCATTTGGTCACCCTAATTCATTTTCGAAACCATGGCTCTATAAACAATGGTATTCTGTACTTCTCTTCCCTTACTCTTAACTGGCAACAGCAGGAACATTTTGCTTTCATGTGCTTCACCAACAATCCATCTTTCTCAGATCTCTACTGAAAACATCTTCCTTGCCGATCTTCCTTGTTTTCTCAGTCCTGCTGCTTCTGGCCTTATGACTGAATGCACTGATTAATTCACTAGGTAGTACCTTCAGCACAAGGTTTTGTTGCCATTTGTAACATTTGCTACCTGCTGTCTCCTGTGCCTTAACCCCACAAAGCACTTTGTGAGGCCTTTTTCAAAGCATTAAGCTGTCTCCTTGGCTAAACCTTTTAAGACGGACATACAGTATCTACTTGTTTGGTGAGAAAAATTGGCTCTAGATAAGGGGTGCAAAGTGGGAAGGAGATGCAATCAAAAGAACAATGGGACTGCCAATGGTATTTTGGAGGTATAAAATTATACAGAAATCCACATGTGTAATTAAGTTAATAGATCATGTTTTCAATTTGTTTGCATATATTATCCATCTCAGTACAGACACACTTTATCCAAAAAGTGGGTGCCTTATGTGTACTCTAATTTATATGTAATGTGAAGACTAGAGATATATATTAACCAAAAAAGCAGACACGGAGCGTGGCTGTTTGCCTCGAAGCAAAATAACGCGCGGCTGACTGATCACACATCCCGTCGAGGTCCTGTGGTTAGGGGGTGAGGAGCTGATCACACGGCTATCCTGCAGTGTGGCAAAGAAGCGGCACGGCGCGATCACAGCAGCAATTGCTAGGTGCCACTTCCATGGCAAATGGGTGGGGTTTTTTACTGAAGTTTGTGCGCATGCGCCGTTGGGCGCTTTTGCGCATCCTGCGGAGACTTGGGGGAAAAAAACCCTTGTTTGCGAAAAAACATTGGCGGGCGCTGGATGCCACGGGATTCCACTGGAAATGCGATCAGATGCCTGCCCTTGCCCCGCGGTGTCCGGAAACCAGTACTTCGTAAGTACTAGTTTTTTTAATCTGCATCTTCGGCGGGAAGCCACGGGATAGCCACGGGAGCACTACGCTTCCCAGATGTTG
>NW_015175536.1:3299-5115 GCF_001447785.1 Gekko japonicus | reverse complement strand
GGAGAGGCATGCTGGTGTGAACTCTGATGTCATTTCTGGTTGAGTGGTCAGCAATGACATAGACATATTTGTGATTCTCTAGAAATTTCCCAAGTCTCTATGGTATTGCCACAGCAATTTGGGGAATTTCTAGAGCATAACAGTGGCTCTAGTGACTGCTCAACCAGTGACTGCTCAACCAGAAATATCATGGTATTCATGATTCTCCCTCTTCCCAGACTCTTGAGTAGGACAACCCCTCCCCCCCCCCCATGTTATGCCTGAACTGACCTTATAAGTTGAGTCACTACATCTTTTGCTAACGTTCATAGAAGAAACAATAAAGTTGTTTCAACTACTGAGAGATAAGTGGAAACCAATACCCCCTTTCCCCCCACATTTTTCTTTCTGGTTAAAAATGTATTGGTACACGTTTTGTCTCTAATAACCAATAACGGCAACAGTTATTACTAACGCTGAAATAACAAGGTCCTATGAACCTTGAAAAACAAGTTTGCCCTGCTAAATGCCAAACTTTGCATCATTAACTTTATAAGTTGCCATGTTTGCACAGAAGTCTCATAGGCTTACTGGTGATCCCTAGCCCAAAAGACATCTGGCTGTTCTCAAGCAGGGCCATGACCTTCTATCAGGTAGAAGTTGATGCTTAGTAAGAGCCAGCTAAAGGCAAGAGCAGTTTTGTTTCTGAGTCACTGTTGTCATGCAACTCTGTATGAATGGGGATGGTGGAATATTGGTGGGAAACAATTCAGGACCAAGTGACTATACTATGCCAGAGTATGACAAACCCTCCCCCCCATGTTATCCCTGAACTGACCTTATAAGTTGAGTCACTTCATCTTTTGCTAACGTTCATAGAAGAAAAAATAAAGTTGTTCCAACTACTGAGAGATAAGTGGAAACCAATACTCCCTTTCCCCCCACATTTTTCCTTCTGGTTAAAAATGTATTGGTACAGGTTTTGTCTCTAATAACCAATAACGACAACAGTGATTACTAACGCTGAAATAACAAGGTCCTATGAACCTTGAAAAACAAGTTTGCCCTGCTAAATGCCAAACTTTGGTTCTGCCAAACTTTGCATCATTAACTTTATAAGTTGCCATGTTTGCACAGACGTCTCATAGGCTTACTGGTGATCCCTAGCCCAAAAGACATCTGGCTGTTCTCAAGCAGGGCCATGACCTTCTCTGCCCTGGCTCCTACCTGGTGGAACTCTCTGCCAAATAACATCCATACCCTGCTGGACCTAATGCAGTTCCACAGGGCTTGCAAGGCAGAGATGTTCTACCAGGCTTTTGGTTAAAGACAGCAACGGAGACCATCTTGTCTGGCACTCCCTCTCTCCATCTCCATCCTGCTTCTCGGCTTTCGAGCAAGGGAACCTTTACCTTTTACCTTACAAATAAATAAATAAATCCTCTCTTTGTCCACTTATGAGCATAGACATCCAGATCCATAAGTCTGTAAATTGTATTACATCTCAGCATTGAAAGGCTTGGCTGCAATCATCTAGAAATGTCCCTAGTTTAAAAAAACAAAAAAACAAAACATTACTGTGTCATTGTGGTGTTTTTGGTATTTTACAACTCAGACCTGGCAACCCTGTGCTTCTCTCCCATGAGACAGTGACACAATTTGGAATTAGTTCAGAGCCATCTAGGAATGATTTAGCTATTTATTGCTGGGATTGTTTTTATCAATGTTTGTATGATTTTACTGTTGTCTACCACCCTGAGCCACTCAAAGATGGGTGGTATACAAATCTAAGTTACAAATAAATAAATAAATAAACTAATCCTCTCTTTGTCCACTT
>NW_015175536.1:0-3175 GCF_001447785.1 Gekko japonicus | reverse complement strand
TGTTTTGACTACTCTGTTCCTTTAATCCAGGCCAGTGTTTTAGACTGTTGTACTCCACTCCAGGACTTGGTGTGGGCAGGATCAGGGAGAAGAAAGTTGTTTTCATTTTAGCTCCAGACAGAGAAAGAGCTGGACTTACTAAATTGTGTTCCTATTTGAAACTATAAAAACTGCTAGGTTGGCAGGAGCTGGAACTAGAGATGGGAGCTCACTCCATCATGCGGCACCCGGGTCTTGAACTGCTGAACTACTGACCTTCCACAGCCTGCAGTTCAGCGTCTTAACCACTTGAGCCACTGCAGCTCCTATTTGAAACTATACTGTGTCCTTATTTTGATGTTTAGCATTAAGGACACAACAGTCATGACCTTCTCACTTTTCACAACAGCTACCTTTTCACTTAAACCCAGTTCATGCAACAATCACAGATACCTTGAATGTGCATGGAGGGAGAGCCACTTCTCCGGACACACCACACATTAACCTGAAGTGAGCACGTGAGCAAAGCCTATAAATGTATGTCAAGTTGAGGACACTAGCTTAGTCAGTGAAAACAGTAATCCTGCATGGGCATTATTCACATGATTGGAGTTAGGTTTGGAGGTCAGGAATGCATTTAGTGAAATGGTTAATAAAAAGACTATGATTTTCAATCACCACTGTACTGATATAATCTGTAGTTTTGTATTTCTCTCACACATGGTGCTGGAGCAAAGGATCAAGACTATGAATGCAACCTGTATATAACACTCTAACCTAGCACTGAGTGTCATGCAAAAGGTCTATTTTAACTTCAGTTCACATAGCCCTCTTTTCCTTTGAAGAATTCCCACCTAGGGCTAGATCAAATCCCAAGGTCTTTCCCCAAACCTGACTGCCTGAAGCAAGCCCACACAAAAAAAGTCTCTTATGTGTAAAGGCAAGTATTAGGCTAGTTCAAAATTCATCACAAACTTTATTACAGAAACTTGTCACTGAGGCAGAGAATGGGAGCATGTTGTGTATCTGAATATGCTTGAATCTCAGGTTTATTAGGCTGCTTCTCATATGACTACCACTATCCATACAGAAGTCTGGCCTATATAGATGAGCTGACACTCGCAGCCCTGTTAAATTATGGGGATATATATTTTTATAATATGCAGCACATATAAGTCAGGGTATTGGTGAGACTGCTGGAGAATATGGAGAGACTCGAGTCCCCAATTGACCATGAAGCTCACAGGGTGACCATGGCCGACCCACTTTCTCTCAGCTTAACATACCTCACAGGGTTGTTAGCACTATGTATGTAATCCTAGACTCCTCAGTCAAAGAGTGGAGGGAGGACAGGAAAAGCAATCCACAAGTGTCTCAAGAACAGAGTTTCATATATCAAAACAATTAACCATCCCTACTCTGTGTGTCCCAGATCCTTGCCACTACAGTTCTTCAAAGGACAGGACTACAACAGAAGTGTCATGGTAGATAGGGAATCCTCTAGGCACTACCATATACCCAATAGTATCAGGTACATTGGCAACTTAACCAAGTGACTTTGATGTTCTGCATCAACTTTAGTTTTCTCTAAGTCAATTCACAATTGAACAACATCAGTATGCTAATTTTATTCTTCATCCCTGATAAACTGATTCTACTTTTGTTTACTCTTGCTTTTATTTATTGTCCATTTGAACTATACTTGAGTTTTGAAAGCTTAGACTGTATCATTTGACCCTGGAGTTGGCTTAAAGCTGTAGGAGGAAATTACTGAAAAGTCTTTGGTTAGCTTTCTGTGCTTTTGACTTTTTTACTGCCTCGAGGCAACTAAAATATTAAAAGAGGATAGCCTTGCTGCCTCTCATAGCCTGTTTACAGTCAATACACATCTGAGCAGTTGTACTACAAAAGCTCCACAGTGAATTAGACCAACAAAGGAGCAGAGCAGAGCTCAAGTTCATGCCTTGCATTGACCTTTCTTCTTCTGAACTTCTCCACTGTGAGAACTGCAGAATTTTCTTCCTTTTTACTTGAACTGTAATGATGGAAAGCATACTGTGTTGGGTTCTTTTTACCAGTTCCTCATCCAGTATTAACTAAAATGCAGTATCTTGCTATACACAATTACCCCCACAAAAATTCACATGCCACCAGTAAATTTTAGTTATTGCATGCTACAGCATGTACCTCCAGACCATTATGTGACTACCATCACTTAATACTCCCCCATCCAACAGCTTTCCCTCTGTAGTAAATTGGGGAGGGGGAAATTACTAGGGATGCACAGACACCTGCCAATTCAGCTCATGATTTTTTTTGCCAAAATTAAACAGAAGCATTTTTTTTGTAGAATAGTTAGGCTGTTTGTGAACAGCTCAGATCTGTTATGTGGGTTACTTTTCAGGTCTTCAAACAATGCAGTGCAATCAGCAGTGTTTGACGTATACATACCACCAGCCCAATAGGAGACCTACCTTCCTCCCTACCCTCCCTCACAGACCCTGTTATCACTGCAAATCATTTGGCAGCCAATCATATAAATGGTGAGTAAAAGAGGAATCCAGCAATCATAAACTCTTGCTTTTTAAAGCCTTACTATTACCTGTTCTTTTAAGTTATTGATGTTATTCTGTGAATATGATTTTTTTTTGTATAGCCTAATGGAACATAATTTGACAAGGCATCCATGACTCTGAATAGAATAATCTCACCTACTGTGCAGATGCCAAAACAAAACCCCCACAAAGCATGGAAATGAAATGCCACTACTACAGCCACTTGAGACAAATGGTGGACAGACAAACTTAGTGGATGTTTGGTACATGTGTGCTTATGGCTGTCCAACACAGCATGTTCACTACTTTAATGTGTTAATGGCAGCATCCCTAAACTTTACTTTTTTGGGGTGACCAACCAATAACATATTTTTTTCTACATGTATATTCCTTCATATGAGGCATACCATGGGAAGAGAGGTTGTTACTTAGTGATAGAGCACATGGATTATATGAAGAGGATCCCAGATTAATTGACTGGCATCTACAGTTAAAGGTATTGGGGCTATTGGGGAAACCTTTCTGTTCTTCACGGAATACACAGCACTGATTGGCCAGACTAACAGTCTGAGGTGGCCTAAAATAGCTTACTTCCCTATGGTTCACAGAATAGCAAACTTGTGAAGTGGGGATCAGTCTTT